>NC_137030.1:28613415-28895915 GCF_032717465.1 Coenobita brevimanus | reverse complement strand
TGTATACCGCTCCAGCACTACACGCAAGGTTTGCTCCTCCCAGGATAAATGCGCTTACTATATTTTACCCTAACTTGCTCTCAGCTAACTTAATATTCTCTAACTCCAACACAGTAACTTGCGTAACATAATTAATATACTAAGTTAACCTAACCTAACCATAACAGATATAAATAACTTACCTTCGCTCTAACATAAAAAGGCAAAAATAGCCATTCTACAGAATCCGTAACTTATTCACTGACGAGCAATTCGCAGTAATTTTACAAGAGTCATGTGCGCTCTCAGCTCGAATATTGCTCATAGTTGTGGAGTGGATGTGGAGAGGTTGCACTAAATCAACTGGAAATAAATTAAAACAAAGCTATAAGAATGATAAATAACTCGGCAATTACAAACGAACTGTCTCCCCTACAGGTAAGACAGAATGTTGAATGTTGCCTCCCTTGTGTTATTTTACAGATATTTTTATGGCAAATGCTCAGACGAAGTTGCATCCATTGTGCCACCTCTCCACGCCTTCCCCCGTGCTACACGGGCATCTGGTAAGCATTCTTGATTTGACTGTCACACTGCCATATTGCAGAACTGCTTATCAGAATTCATTCATTACCCGAACTACTTCTCTTTAGAACTAGCTTCCCTAGATTACTTTCCCCCCAACATTAAACCAACAATAGTTCAAGTCAGTATTACATTTTTTTTAATGAATGGAGGACACGTGTAATCAGGAATATGGAATTATTTTGATTTAATTCGCTTTTCCTTCCCATGTTCATCTTCTGTAAAAAAAAAAAAAGAAAAGAAGAAACATTATCCTAATCTAGATCTTGCCGGAAACTGAAAGTGCTCCAAACTACTGTGGTTTGAAAAATTGCCATCAGGGGATACTGGTGCCAATGGCTGTTGGCTTTGCTTTCCAGAAGTGCATCATGATAATAACCAATTTCATGTTATTCCCTTTGAGATGTACGGGCCTGAGTTAGGCTACCCTGCTGTGGTACATTGAAGGGGCGGTGGCCAGCCTGTCATGGTGGCAGTACATGACCGAAGTAGAAGAAGAGAAAATAATGGATGTCAGTCATTAGGCTCTAAATCCGAGGTGTGGTTGTGATCTATTGCTTACGTAATGTACTCAAGGATGAACGACAAATAACACACACCTTCAGTACAGTACCTGGACTGAGTATCCTATGCTCCTGGCTGATCAGTGAAGGATGAAGCGATAAAAACAGAATTTACTGGGATCAAACTTATGTGCACGGCAAGCAGGCTATTCGAAAGATGCATTCTAATCACTGAACAACCAGCTGCAGAAAAATGAAGAAAACAGGAAACAACAGTGGACGGAAGAGAATGCTTCCTTCTTACGATTGCATACAGGCTTAAAAAAAAACAAAAAAAAACATTAATTGAATTCGAGAGTAAAGCACTGGAATCCACAGCAGGCAATATCCTCTCCTTGTATAATTTTTTAGGACGCCCATGCTTATTGTGTTCAGTTCTAATCACTATTAAAACAAACTAAAAAACAAAAATACACACACACACACACACACACACACACACACACACACACAAAGTTGTACAGAGATCAGCGAAGGGTGACATAAATGATAGCTAGAACTGAGAAGCGAGCGAATCGAAGAACGAGTAGTGAAAGCAAAACTATTTCCATTAATTAAGCGTCGATTACGAAGGGGTCTGCTTCATATATACGACATTTTCGAGGGGCATGTTTATGTGGTTGGTAAAAAATATTTCACAGTCGTCTGGCCAAATTATAATTGATGTAATGAAGATTAAAATTGTTGGCAATCGTTTTCAGTCATATAAAGAGAAGAATTTCCTCTTTAGGAGAGTTGTCAGCACATAAGCACATTACCTTGCAGTGTGGCAGACTATAATACTGTGCTAATATGTAGATAATGCTACGATAAATATCAGACTTCACTTTCTCAGTTACTCGCATTCTTTGCTTGGATTGGTAGCTGACTTCTACTCTGGAGTTAAGTGCGTTCTCTTCTGAATAATACATTTCAAACATATTTTACCTGTCGCTGATACCTGAATACATTATGAAGAATTCTATCACAGAACAGCATCATTAGGGACATGATTTTAACTTAATGTAACATACCTTTATGAGTGCAAAAAAAATATTTTTCACTCGTCCTTGTTAATGAAGTTTCCTTGTCAGGTTTGCCACGCTGCATGATGGTCCTTCTGACTTATTTCCTGTCAGCTTCAGCTCGAGAGACTCTTGTGTTCGAGGAGCCTTCCTGTTTTCATATCCTTGGCATATTCTCAATGAATGAACACCTTGGTAATAGCCAATCCTATAACACACGGTCTTGAAAGGAACCATAGCCATGTCGGTGTTTTCTTTCCACGGCAAAACCCTTTCCCTCCATTACCCCTGCCTGTGCCATGACCCTACCTCACTTCTTCAACTCATTGTACCCTTTCTTCTTTCCTCTCTCCTCACGTCCTTCATAACCCTGCATCTACCTTTCTCCATCCTCCCTTCCACTTACACCTACCCCCCCTCCCCGACCAGAGCCCTAACCATTCCCTCCACCTCTTTCCACCTTCTTTCCTCTGCTCTCCTTCCCTTTTCAACCCTGCATCTATCCTTCCTCTTCCCCTTCATTGTTTCATGACCGCCCTCCATGTACCATCCCCATCCCCATTCCCTACTTTCAGCTTCTTCCGACTACCCTCTCTCTCTTCTTTTCTCGTTCTCTTCCCTACCCTACCCTCCATCTCTTCCAAACCCTTCCTTCCTCTTCCCCTTTCTCTCCTTAATTCCAACTCTCCACCTCTTCCTGCCATGTCTCTCCCTCCTCGCCTTCTCCCCCCTCTCTCCTTTACCTCTAAACCCCGCCATCCCCACCACACTAAAAACTAAACTGCAATGAAATAAGTGAAATTGGACTCCCTACCCAACACTGATACGAGAAAGAATGAAGAAAGCATAGAATAATAATTAAACGAGACTGTGACGCGCAGGGGAAGAAAGAAGATGAAGTTTTTCATGGTGGCGGCTTCTCTAGTGCCGGCCTATTATTCCAACTAACGCCCGAGGATTCTACTGAGCTGACGGCGCCTCTTGGGAACCTGGGGGTAATTTTGCCACTACCACAGACCTTTCCTACTCTAATGAAGTGATCAGTAGTAGCAATAATAAACAATAAAATTGACAAACGTGTTACTGGGACCCCGAAGATCTATTAACCTTCTCAGTTTAAGAGTGTTTCCCTGAATTAAATAAAACGGCCTGATGGAGAGAGCTGAGCAAAAAAGACGTTATTTATACTGAAAGGTATTCTTGTAAACGGAAGTATAACAGGTTGTTGGCTGGGGTCGCCCACATTTCAGGAGATGTAGTGCTACCTTCAGGTAACAATACTGAGTGACATGTCAGGCAGTTTCCTGTAACACAGAAAACCATTTACTACCCTAGAAATTAACCTTACAACCAAGGTGGACACCTCATGTTCTAGTGAATTAAGAGGCCGTGATAGCATGTGACCCAAAAGGTTTCACATCATGAGAATAGTTGGGTTTATTGTTTAGCCTACACATTGCCACTCAAGGAAGTGCAACTGGTCACCCGGCCCTTAAATGAAAGGACTGAGTAGCGTAGACTTGGGCCATTGGCCCTCACGTTTCTGAAGGGAAAAAAAAGGATTAGATGCTGGTAATACAGATTTTATAACGAAATCCTGTCTGCCGTTTATGAAACACACACACACACACACACACACACACACACACACACACACACACACACACACACACACACACACACACACACACACACACACACACACACACACACACACACACACATGGTGAAAGAAGCACCCCTCCAATACACACACACACTTGGTTAAGGAAGCACAAACATACGACCAAGCATTAAAAAAAAAAAGAAAAATCATAAATCATTGACACACGGCTGAACAAATACACAAGCTGACACACATGCAAACAAGCTTAAGAAATATAAACACTGAGCCAAACACATCCAGTGACAAACATACAAACACACAATCAAGCCTCAGAATCACAAACTGGAAAAACAAAAAAAACAAAGGGATAGGCACACGGTAGCTCTAAAAAACACAAACAAACGGGTAAAGAAGCAAACACACAAGCAACCCCCCCCCCCAAAAAAAAAAAAGACACGCAGCTAAACAAACAAACTACACAAGTAATGTCAACAATAACAAAGACATAAACCCTGCTTTTACTGCCGCCCCGGAAGGCAAACTTTATTTTGTCCTTAAATTTTTTAGGGAAGCCACCCTGACATTTTTTTCTACATTCTAATACGTTAAGGATATAATAATAATAATAATAATAATAATAATAATAATAATAGTAGTAGTAGTAGTAGCAGTAGTAATAATAATAATAATCGTTGCGTCAAAAAGTGCAGATCAATTATTACATACACTAAAATATTGGCATCCACACTTGATAATGAGTAAGTAATCGATCGAGCAAGTTAGCAGTTGTCTTTATTTTAGCTGAAAGTAGAGGTGTGACATCCAACTTGCCTGTTATTTATGGATACTTTGAAACTTCGAAAAAAGACACTAATGCAAGAGCTGTTACTTTTCCAAGGCTCTGCTTAAAAGTCCACTGTACCATAAGCATAAAAAATCCTGTTGGCTCTCCTGTTTCTCTCTCCACGGACTTTGAAAATCAGTGTGGTGAATCCGCAGCAACTGACACAGATTAATTTATTTGGTACTACGAATTCAACACTTAAATTTTCAAAGCCCGCGGAGAGAAAAATAGAAGTGACAGGACTTCGGATGGCAACTGTACCTTAAGAAATTTCAGAGATAATCAAGGTCTGTTGCTTAATTTTTCGCATTTCATTTTATTTAGAAATATGGTAGCGAACTTTAAGAAGTCGCCCAGTTAACACCTTTTATTATCATTAGCTGTTTCCATCTATTTCTTCAGAGATAATAACTTTGGTGCTTCTGTATGCTGGATCACCCTAGTACCATTCCTGACTTTTCTCCCCCCTCCCCTTCTCTTGAACACACACGCTAACGCAGCGTAGTAATATAAGTTTGTCATGAACGAGACAACTCAGCTGTACTACTCCAGTCAGAGTTAGACGGTATCATTCAGCTGACAGTGAACCATAAGAGCCTAATTGATTTCACAAGTAAAATTACCCTTTCTGTGATCAGGACAGATCTAGAAATCCATTCAAGGTGGTGTTAGACGATTTTTTCATGGGAGATTGGGTGCTTATACTATCACCATTAACCCCTCATAGTCGAAATAACTCAAATATTCCACTCCAGCTCGTGTTACATAACAGTATTAAGCCCAAATTAAATCAAATGCGCCTGAGTGAGTTAACGACTGAGAAAATTGCGCTAAAAAGAGACACTTCCGCTATCGGATGCGAAAAACTTAAAGGTTGTAAGAGGTAGGTAGGGCAACCCACCATTCACTCAGTTGATTTAGTCATTCATTTAGGCTTCTCTCCATTCAGTGACAAGCCAAATGAGATCGTGTAGCTCAAGAAATTTTGTACTACGTTGGGTGGTAATCACACAAGTAAACAGAAGCCTAGTGATGTTGCGGATCGAGGTCCTGCATGATGTCGCTCATGAGGGTATGCATCCACGAGAGGGTATGAAATTTTTGTTACAGCCACGCTCTCCATGCCCTTAACTGTATCCAAAACTAAAGCTTCAGGATCAGAAAAAGCTAGAACGTTGGTAGATATACAAAATTTTTTCAGATCGCTGGAAATAATAAAATCTTCAGAAAACGTTGAAATATGGGCCAAATCTATAGAGATCGTCAATATCTACCACGGCACTAAAGTCGACGCCTCTTAATCTCGTGTCAGAAGCGCCAAATTCTCATTCTTATCCAAAACAGCCCGCGCGAAAATTTAAAACCTAATCAGTTTGGGTAAGTTATCATTTTCAAGAAGTTCTCAGTACTTTAGGTTAGTCGAGGATACGTTAGGCTGATTTTCCAAGGTTAGGATAGTTTACGTCAGTTTGTTAAGGTTACGGTGTTAGATTGTTTGACTTATATTAGGTACAATCTAATCTGATTTGGGATTCTGGTTAATTATATAAGAGAAATTGTCCTGAGAAAGAAAACCTAACACGCGATGCTGAAATGGGCCAAGCACACCTGTACCCGTATTCTCGTCGGTTGAGGAAGCCTCCTAGAACATCTTCCTTAGCGACTTATTCTTGGATTTTTTTGTTTTTTATCTTTACAGTGTTGTTTATTAAGAGTATGGAAATATCAGAAGGATTTACATAACACACAAGACAGTTGGAGGTAATAAGCATAATCTCTTAGGAAAAAGCGTTTGGAACTTCCTTACCCGATGAGAATAAGGGCTCTGGTTGTGCCTATAGTACCTGAACAACTGGTGGAGTATCTACGGTCTAAACCGATTCACATGACAAGCCAATTCCCACAGAAATTCTCTATTCTCACAGACAGCTTGGTTCTCCGTATCTTTTCATTTCAACCGTCTTAGGTGCTTATTCTCGTCAGTTAAGGAAGCTCCTTAACACCACTCCTTAAGTGATATATTTTGCTTTTTATTCCTTTTGGCCAGTTCATGCTGCCCTTATTGTTAGTCACGTTTTCTTGCTTGGTTTCTTATTTGTGTCAGGCACTTCTATCCTTCAGAATTAAGTACAGTACTTCCAACCAAACTTGGAAACAGTGACCAGCCTATGACCTATGGTGTCCGCAAGGTTTTGGTTGATAGGCAACTACTCGTTGTCTAGCAATGGGCGAAAAACCGCTTTTTTTTTTTTTTTTTTTTTTGGTACTTTTCACGTTTTGAGCGGTAGAAGCATTACTAATGGGTGAAGAAAGCTCTGACTTCTTAAGGTGCAATATTGAGGTCATTCCCTGTCGGATATGTGGCATCCACTTTCCTCTCTCTCTCTCCTCTAGTCTTCGAGTGGCAACCCTACAAAGATTGGCTTTAGCGTCCCTAGCAACAATTACCGGTTTTCAAAAATATCCCCCTAGTTCCCCAACGGATTGATGGAACTGAATGAAACTTTGCAAGCTTATAGAAATTGACTAGTACTTCAACTTTCTACTGTACACCTATATGCTACATTAGCCAGGTCAGGGATCTAAGGTCATCAAATATGAAATTGGTGAAAACATCTAAAATCACGACTATGCACGCGCAAAATGCTAAGGTTCCGAAGATTAATAAGCCAGTGCCATGATTCTTGGGTGGTTTGCACTGGAGTACCTCCTTACAATAATGACATTTAGTGTCGAAACTCACTTCCAGTCGCTGGAAGCGCCACCAAGAAGTTGTACCTCTGGTGGACTATTTCACGAATTTCAAGTTCTCCAGTTCCACAGTGGGTGGATGGAATTGAATGAAACTTTGCAAGCCTATAGACATTAATGACTAGAAGTGTCCTTCGTATATGCATGACCTATATCAACCAGGTCAGAGGCCAAAGGTCATCAAGTGCAGAAAATATGAAAAGCACTAAAATTACGACCTTGCTCTCGCGAAATGCTAAGGCTCCGAAGATAATTAAGCCAGGGCCATGACTCTTGGATGGAATAGTTGCACCAGAACACCTTCATAAAGAAATGACTTTCAGTGTCGAAACTCACTTCCGGGCGCTGATAAAGCTTGGTCTGCTTACAGCCAGCCATTGTCGCCTACCAGCTTGTCCAATCTCTTCTGTGCCATTTAAACAATTCATATACCACCAAACTGAACGTAACATACAAAATAATATTAACCAGCAGTATCCAAAAAAATTTAGCTAAAGTTAAGGTGTTAGAGAACTTTCTTAACCAACAAGAATACGGACCCTGGACTCACTCTCAGCTGAAACGAATCATCTGGGTATGACTGGAATAGAAAACAAGAGTTATTCATTGCGTGACTGGGTTACTGATAATAGCAATAACATCCTCAGGCTCCTGTTAGCCACTGTCAGATGAATAAAATCGTCTGGCAGTGACTGGAACAAAATATGAGAAAACGGAGGATGGTGTGGGCAAGATTGAAAGTTGGAATACAAATGCGGGCGATTGTGTGCGTGTATGCGCCAGTGCAAGATCGTGCAAGCAGAGTGAGAGAAGAGTTCAGGACAAATGTGGAAGTGTGCATGGAAAAGTTTGGAAGGAGTGAGATAGTGTTTTTGACTGGTGATATAAATGGTAAAGTAGGGAATGTGAAGGTGGATGGAATAGTTGGTGAGTGAGGTGTGCCTGCTGAGATAGATGAGAATGGCAGTGCGTTAGTGGACATTTGTGCCTGGAGGGGGTTGGTGATAGCTAATACCCTCTTCAGGCACAAAATGATACACAGGTATACATGGCGAGTGATGAGAAGGGTGGGTGGTGAACTGAATGAAAGGAAGGCAATGATTGGTTATGTGTGTGTGGATGAAAGGATGCGAAGATGTGTAATGGATGCAAGAGCTTATTGAGGTTAGGAGAGTGGACTTTCTGACCATTACTTGGTGGTGGCCAGAATCAAGATCCAAGTAAGATGGAGAAATAGAAGAAGGGAAGGACGGGAGGAAGGAGTAGTTGTAAGGAGAGTGGAAAGGTTACAGGAGGATGAGAAAAAGTCAGAATATAAGAAAGAAGTGGAGGAACGATTGGGTAAATATGAACTGGAGCAGACGGGGGACGTGGAAGGTGTGTGCAAGATATTCACAGAAGAAGTATGTGCAGCATGTGATGTGGTGTGTGGGGTGAAGAGGAGACGGAAAGGGGTGCAAGGAACAGAATGGTGGTATGAAGAGGTGAGAGAGGCTGTGGCACAAAAGAAGAAAGCACACAATGAATGGATGAGAAATAAGGGCGTGGAAGAAGTTGAGAGGCGGAAGAGAGAGTTATATGTAGAAAGGAAGAGAGAGGTGAAAAGATTAGTAAGAGAGAGTAAGAAGAGAGTGGATGAGGAATTTGGAAGGAATTAGAGTGTAAAGTGGAGGGACTGTAAGAATATGTTCTGGAAAGAGGTGAAGAGAGTAAGACAGGGTGGCAGTGAAGTTAGTACGAGAGTGAAAGATAAAAATGGTAGATTACTAGTGAAGGGTGAAAAAGTGACCAGATGGAGAGGACACTTTAAGGAATTATTGAACATAAAGAATGGAAGTAATGCAAATATAAGTGGTTGGGGAATGGCTGGGAGAAGGAGGGAGGTGAGAAGACAGGAAGAAATCAGTAGGACAGAAGTTGTGGAAGCAATGAGGAAAGTCAAATTGGGGAAAGCCCCAGGAATTGATGGAGTGTGTGGTGAAATGCTGAAGCATGGGGGAGAGATAATAGTAGAATGGATGTGGAAGATGTGCAGAGTGGCCTGGGAGGAAGGTAGAGTCCCGGATGATTGGAAGTCAGATATAATGATCCCCTTGTACAAGGGAAAAGGGGAAAAACAAGTGTGTGGTAATCATAGGGGCATTTGTCTTCTTAGTGTAATAGGAAAAGTATACGGCAGGATTGGAAGTCAGATATAATTATTCCCTTGTACAAAGGAAAAGGGGAAAAAGAAGTGTGTGGTAATCATAGGAGCATTTGTCTTCTTAGTGTAATAGGAAAAGTATACGGCAGGATACTTACTGACAGAGTTAGGGAAATAACAGAGGAATTAGTTGGAGAAGAACAGGGAGGCTTTAGGAAGGGAAGAAGTTGTGTAGATCAGATATTCATTCTTAGATTTTTAGCGGATAAGTTTCTAGAGAAGGGAAAGAAGTTGTATGCGGCCTTCATGGATTTGGAGAAAGCATATGACAGGGTGGATAGACAAGGATTGTGGAAAGTATTAAGAATATATGGAGTAGATGGGAAGTCGTTGTGTGTATGATACTGCTAAGGCTGCAGTGCGTGTGGATGGTGAACTAAGTGAATTTTTCTCTTTGAAGGTTGGGTTGAAACAGGGATGTGTCATGTCTCCATGGTTGTTCAATCTGTACATGGATGGGGTAATGAAGGAGGTACAAGGTAGGGCAGTGGATGTTGGAGTGGCCCTAGTGAGAGAGGGTAGTGCTTGGAAACTCCCTGTACTGTTGTTTGCAGATGATACTGTGTTGTTAAGTGAAGACGAAGGGGAGCTGCAAGGCTTGGTGGATGAGTTTGGGAGAGTGTGTAAGAAACGGAATCTAAAGGTGAATGTAGGGAAGAGTAAAGTGATGGTCTATGAGAGAGGTGAAGTCAGTGAATGTACAGTGAGGTTGGAGGGTGAGAATATGGAAAATGTGAGTACATTTATGTACTTGGGTAGTGTGATGAGTAAGGATGGAAGTATGGAGAGTGAAGTGCTTGAAAGGGTATAACATGGAAGAAAGGTTGCTGGTTCCTTGAAAGCAGTGATTAGAAACAGGGAGGTGAGCATGGAAGTGAAAAAGTTACTACATGACAGTATTGTGATAACAACTCTAACGTATGGAAGTGAAGCTTGGAAGTTGTTGGAAGGACACAAGTCAAGAGTGAGAGCAGTGGAAATGAGTTATTTAAGAGGAGCCTGTGGAGTCACATGGAGAGACAGGCTGACAAATGAGGATATAAAGGAGCGTTGTGGTGTGGATGTGGATGTGATAGGAAGCGTTATGAGGAATACACTGAGGTGGTTTGGCCATGTGGAGAGTATGGAGGGTGAGACACTGACGAGGAGAGTGTATGTGAGTAAGGTGGAGGGGGGGAGAGGGAAGGGGAGGCCGAGGATGAGATGGAGGGATGGAGTGGAGAGGTATATGAGAGACGGGGTGTGAGCTGGGAGCAGGGCAGTGAAATGGCGGGGGACATGGCGACGTGGAGGCGATTTGTTTGTGGCCACCCAGTAAGGGATTAAGGCGTCTGGCAATAGATAGATAGATAGATAGAAATGAAATAATAATCTAAAATATATTATGAATTTAAGAAGAAAACTCCGAAACAGAAAAATATTTGTTGACTCTCATCGACGAGGTAGCTCCAGTGTTCTATTCCAGATAACACTAGGCGACACTTTTCAGAAAAGAGTGTGTCACAGGAGCCTGAGAGAGTTTATACTAATATCAGTAATACAGGAACAATTATACTCACAGCCATAATATCCAGTCTTCCGATCCAGCCCTGACAAGATTATTTCATTTAGCTGGGCGTGATAGGAGCCTCAGTGTTAATTAGCATACCATTAAGACTATCACCATTAACACTTTCATGATTGTGACAACTCCAGTAATCAAGTCCAGCTAAGATAAGATGATTAAAAGGAGTTAAAGGAGCCTAGGAGTTTTGGAAGCCTAAAATGACCAGAAAATCCATGCAGCCTATTCCAGTGTCAGTGTCAGTGGTAGAAATATTTAAGATAATGAGGGGAAAACGCACACAAAAAATTGTGTGTGTGTGTGTGTGTGTGTGTGTGTGTGTGTGTGTGTGTGTGTGTGTGTGTGTGTGTGTGTGTGTGTGAGAGAGAGAGAGAGAGAGAGAGAGAGAGAGAGAGAGAGAGAGAGAGAGAGAGAGAGAGAGAGAGAGAGAACTTGTTGGACATCATGCTCTGAGTTAAAGCTTGGTGGCCGCATGAGTATGTGTGAGAGTGCTGTTGGCCAGTCAGGTGGAATGAGCAGGTGGGTGGGTGGTCAGGCAGGGTGGGTGGAGTCGGTGGGATGGGTAGGCAGGGCAGGCGGCTAGGTGAGTGGACAGGCGAGGTAGATGGTGTGGGTGAGTGGAATGAGTGGGTGGGGTGGGCTAGTGAGGGGGCTTTGTGGATGACTGGGTGAACGTGTAGCTTCCCTGAGAGCATGTCAGGAGTCAGGCTTACTATACAAGGTGTGGAGTAAATTAGTTCATGGGTAGAATAGGTCCATGTCAGAAACTGTGTCCATGATGGAATATATCCTTTAACGATATAGGTTCATGTGGAAGCGTGAATCCAGTGGTGAAAAAATATCCCAGGATTACAAAGAAAAGGTACATAAGAAAAAATGTACATAGAAATAAGAGTAGGTTCATGGCCAAAAACGGTCTACGTAAAATAGGTCTGTGATGGAAATCCATGGAGATATCATATCCATGGAGAGTATAGGTCCAAGAGGAAGATTAGTCAACAGGGGAGGAAACAAGTCCATGGAGGGAAACGGGTCCATGGGGGTGAACAGATGGAGAAGATCCTAAAGGGTGTAGTCAGAGACGGACTCTTGTGCTGGTATATTATTATTATTATTATTATTATTATTATTACTACCATCATCATTTCTATTACAGAGGTATCATCCTATTACTCAGGGTGTTTGGTTTAGTTCCTCACAGGCTTCCACCTCAACACATTTTAGTCTTTCATCTGTACTATAAGTCACAAAATTATCGGTGCACAGGGGGTCTGATGCCTACCGAAAACACTGAATTAACTGCTGATGTTTGCCATTCATATAAACACAACATTTGCTATATGTCTGCGAGAGGATATTGCTGGTTGGCGATAAATGACACCTCCCGCCGCCAGGGCTACCAACGTGTAGTAGGTCGGACACTAATATTTCAGTGACCTTCGTGCTGTGGTCCCAGGTGTATCACGCATATTGTACACCGATACTTTGGTGACAAATAGTGCATAAGGACACGTTCTGAACAAGAAAACAAACATGCTAAAAAGTACAGAGCGGTAAAATGACAGCGACGATAGTAGATAACAATAATTCTAACAAAATGATGATAGTAATATTATCAATAATCGTAATAATAATAATAATAATAATAATAATAATAATATAAATATATAAATGTCGTTCCAATACAATACTAAAAGAAAAAAAAGCTTCTCAAAAGTTCACAATGGATTAATATCACTTCCACTGTTAGTGAAGAGAGACGAAGTGACGACGCACAGACTGATACTGCATCTTTATCCCGTCTAATTGGTAGGCTGAGAGAAAGAGAGAGAGAGAGAGAGAGAGAGAGAGAGAATTAAACTTCTTATATTCATAGTATTTATGATAACATGGAGTTAGGAATTATCAGTAAGAAAAGGAAAGCGGCATAACTATTACAATTGTTAAAGTTAGCTTAACACACATGGGCCCTTAAGACTCAATGTCGACTGAACTGAATTATCTTTGTTAGCTGGAAAGAAGCACAAGAGCTATTCCGACCATGAGAGAGATCATGGTGACAGTTTTGACACTCTTAGACTCCGATATTTCCTCTCGGTGAAGTAATATTACCTGGTGTTAGTTGAAATAAGATACTAGAGCTGTCCCGACCTTGAGAGAGGTATTGGGATTTGCACTGGTACTCTTGTGCTCCCATGCTCACTGTTAGAGGAAGAAAATCGTTTGGCGTTGGTTGGAGTATTGTATTTGAGAAGGTGCGACTATGACAGGTTAGAGAATGGTAGCTGAAGGGTGAAAGGGGGAAGAGAAAATGATGGTTAAAAAATGCAGTCACTTTTCAAATGCAAAAATGTAAATTAAAGGCGGAGGGAGTGCAATACGTGATCCTTCAAAAAGAAAAGGGAAAAAGTCCAGTCTCATGATCTGTTCGCGATACTTGTGCACATTGTGTTTATAAGGCAGGCTTTCATAGACGGTGGGAAGGATAGAATACTGAAAACGGTGCCAGAAGTGATAAGTTGCATACGTAGGCGATTGTTTGTACTGTTGAGTCATGCATTAGCTATCTGGACGGGGAAAGGGTGATGGCGTGTAGCTAGGACAGTGTTGCGTCCCCGACTTATTGAAAGAGAAGTGCAATTACATAGCTGAGAAAAAATCAGAATATGCACATGGGGACATTCTACACTTTTCTTTATCTGTCTCTTCTGCGATAGTATAAGATAAATGTAAAGGTGGGGCAGCCACGGTGCTAATCTCCGTAATGTAAGCCTTTGCGTCTGTGATGGATCTTTCACCCAGTATCCTGGTATAAATGGCCACTGCATCATTCATGTTACTACTGTTTCCTCCCCATGGTGTTATCCTAGATTTTCATTTTGCCTACCATCCCAGAAAGGGTGGATGAACACTTACATCGAGTGACGGCAGCTGCCCCACCAGAATTAGAAGGCAGATGCTAATGAACCAACAGCTTCGTTGTTAACAATGCTAACAAACAAGGGATGAGGCTACGGCACACCTAATGTCTGACTTGGCTCGTATGTCTGACTAGGGTAAGAATAATCTGGTTGTTTTTAATGCATCTAAGACTCAGTTCTTACACCTATCAACCCGACAGAATCTTCCACAGGTATACCCACTAATGTTTAATAACATTCAGCTTAATTCTGCATCATCCTTGAACATGCCTGGGGTTTCATTTACTCGGGATTCATCTTGGAAAGCTCATATGACATCTCTTGTAAAATCTGCATCCAAGAGATTAGGTATACTAAGCCGACTCCGTTCCTTCTTTACCCCTCCACAATTGTTAACTCTATACAGGGGATTTATCCGCCCCTGTGCGGAGTACAATTCTCACGTGTGGGGAGGTTCCCCACATACAGCTCCTCTCAATAGCGTGGAGTCAAAGGCTTTTCATCTCATTAACTCTCCTCCTCTTACTGACTTCCTTCAACCTCTGTCACATCGCCGCACTGTTGCATCTTTATCTCTTTTCTATCGCTATTTCAATGGTCACTGCTCCTCTGAACTGTCTGCATGCATTCCTCCACCTCCACGACGGGCGCGTAGTACCCGTCTAGCAGCAAACTCTCATCCCTTTCCGTCCAACTCTCTAATGCAAGAGTTAACCGTTACTCCCAGTCCTTCATTCATGCAACCGGTCAACTCTGGAACTGTCTCCCTCTGCCTGTATTTCCTGCTTCCTATAATCTCCAGTCTTTCAAACTCAGTGTGTCCAGGCATCTCGAAATGATCGGATCTTGAATTTGGCTCTCTCTTGTATTTTGTTCTTCTCTTGGAGGGAACTGTTATTGCGGGCTCATGGCCTTTGGTTCCTTCTTCCTCGGCTTAAAAAGAAAAAAAAAAGCCATTGTGTGACATAAAACATTTCACGATAATTTTTCTTTCGGCACCAAGACTTACAGTATATCTGAAGGCAAAACAAGAGACAGGGGGGGACACAAATTGATCTCTATTATATTTGTGAATCCAGACTCTGTTCGTTACACTTCAATAACCATCTTCCGGTTCAGCTTTCAATTAACACACTCAGACTTTGGTGCGCCCATTAGCTGAACAAAACTGTCTGGCGTTTGATGAGTTAAATACTACCATGGGAGGGGTAGTATAGAAAGAATTAACACTGAGGCTCATTGTACGCTCCTCTAACTGGGTGAGGGGGGTAGGCCTATCGTCCACACCTTGTCGAAGTCATAACCAGCCTACATTTTAGATTTTCTGCCCTGTCTTGCATCTCTCACCTTCCATCACCGCTATCTTCGCGGCCTTGAATGTTAGATCGTCCACACCTCCCTCGCACACCTCTAGCCTGTCACCCAGCTCCCTAATTATTTAAATACATTTCCTAATCTATGTTTATTCACTTTCACAAAAGAATGGCAAATAGTATACTCGTCTCCCTCTTTCACTAGTAGGTTGCTCACAAACTCCCTTTGGCAAGTGACACGAAGGAAAGACTAAGTTAAAAGCATGGTGGAAGGGTATAAAAGGGTGAGAGAGAGAGAGAGAGAGAGAGAGAGAGAGAGAGAGAGAGAGAGAGAGAGAGAGAGAGAGAGAGAAATTCAACAAACAATATCAGAATACTCCCCCCCCACAAAAAAAAAAACAAAAAAAACATTCACTTTATATGCCATTCAAGCCTTTTTTCTCCATCAGGTGCTTAAGGACATCTTAAATTACCATACCACTGGATGTCCCTTAGGCTAAACAGTCACCACACAGAGTAGTAATAGTTTCAATGATTACAAGACACTATATCCTTTGTCAATCACGGTAGTCACCTAAACGCTGCACTGCATCGATTCAGTGGATGATGGGTACCAACTCCTACCGCCCTCCCACCTACCACACAATATATACAGCAAAGGGAGAGAGAGAGAGAGAGAGAGATGTGTGTGTGTGTGTGTGTGTGTGTGTGTGTGTGTGTGTGTGTGTGTGTGTGCTCTTCCTCAGTTGAAGGCCAGTTTTTTTCTTCCTTGAAAAACATAAATTTGAACAGTGGAGTCACCTCACATGAAGGGGGGGAAGCAACGCCGGTATAAACGATGATTGATTTCACCTTGGAAAACGAAGTTATGCGCATTGGCAGACCTCCAGTCAGACCAGGGATTAGGTGCAGTGAGACACTCGGGGACAGGCCCTCCAAGGAACAGCCTCTGGGGGACCGTTCGACCCCAGGTACTCGGGTTAGTTATACGAGTATGTTGTATATTTATATGTACGCACACACACACACACACACACACACACACACACACACACACACACACACACACACACACACACACACACATATATATATATATATATATATATATATATATATATATATATATATATTTATTTATTTATTTATTTATTTATATACATGAGAGAGAGAGAGAGAGAGAGAGAGAGAGAGAGAGAGAGAGAGAGAGAGACTATCAACATTCATGACCACTCCAGTAACGAGATCACCTGGGTTTAAAAACAGCTGATGCATCTACCCTCCCTCCCTCCTTCCTTTCCCTTTCCTCCTTTCCTTCCCTTTTCTTCCATCTTTTCCCTCCTTCCCGTCCCTTCTTCTCGTCCCTCCTTCCTCTCCCTCCTTCCCTTTCCCCAATCCCTCTCCCCTCTCCTTTTCCTCTCTTCTTTTCTCTACCTCTTCACTCCACTTCCTCAGTCTTTCCCTTCTTTCCCTTTCCTCCTTCCATTTCCTTGATTTCTCTATTTCCCTTTTATCACTCCTCTTCCTCTATTACTTCGTCTCTCTCTCGCTCTCTCTCTCTCTCTCTCTCTCTCTCTCTCTCTCTCTCTCTCTCCCTACCGACAATCTTTCCTCCTCTCCTTCTCTGCTTTATTTTATTTCTTTCCTCCATTGCTTCCCTCTACCCTCCTTCTCCTTTCTCAGTCTCTTCTCTCCTTCCCTCCTTCCCTGTTCTTTCCATCCTCTTTCCTTCCCTTCCTTTTCCTCCCTCATTCCTTTTCCTTTCCTTACCTCCAAGAGTTTCCTCCCTCTTTCCTCCACTTTCTTCCCTTTCTCCTTCAACTCCCTTCTCTGTCTCCTTCACCTCCCTCCCTCTCTTTCCTCCCTTCCTTTCGCTTCTCTCTTTCCTTCCACGCTCTTTTTTCCCCACTCTCTTCTCTCCGTTCTTCGTCTCTCCCTCTTCTGTTCTCTTTCCTTCAGCTCATCTCTGCTTCTCTCCTTCCGTCTCTCTCTCTCTCTCTCTCTCTCTCTCTCTCTCTCTCTCTCTCTCTCTCTCTCTCTCTCGTCATTTTCCTTTATCTCTTTCCCTTTTTCATTTCCTTCCTTCACTCTTTCTCTCTTTCCTTTTCCTTCATATCCTCTCTTCTAAGTTTCCTTCTTCCCTCTCCTCCCTCCTTCTTTCATCTTCCTTTCCCTTCCTTTTCCTCCTTTCCTCCTTCCGTCATTTCCTTCACACTCTCTCTCCTTCCTCTCCCTTTAGCTTTATCCTCTCCCTCTATACATGACCTCCTTCATCTCTTCCCTTCCTTTAATCCTGTTTACAATTTCTCTCCTTTCTTCCTCTCCTCCTTCCATCTATACCTTCTTCCTCTCCCCAGTTCCTTCCTCCTCCTCTCCCTTGATCTCCTCTCTCCTCCCTTTCCTCCAGTTATACTCATCCAGTCCTACCTTCCTTCCTTCCTTCCTTTCCCTCCCTTGACTCTTATCTTTCATTTTCATTTTCTCCCGTGTTCTCTTTTTTCACCTCCTCAATCCTGTCCCCCTCCCCTCCTCTCTCTCTCTCTCTCTCTCTTCCCAAATCAAATAGAAGCGTCTGGAGGTGGAAAGAATAAATCAATAAGAATAAGTTGCCTCTTTGAAGGAAGTTAAGTAAAGCTGATCCACTTAGCTGCAACCTTGGCCCGAATTCTCGTCGATGAAGGAATCTCCCTAACACCTCTTCCTAAGCGAGTTATTTTCCACATTACAGCTTGGCATCCTCTTGTGTTTTTCATCTCAATCTAGTATCACCGTTATCCTTCATAAAAAGCATAATTTTTTTTTTTTCTTTTTACCGGCCTGACTCAGAAATAAATCGCTAAGGAAGAGATGCTATAAGCCTCCTTACGGGGCGAGAATATAGGCCTCAAGACCTTTACCTTGATGATGTTTTATATTCATTTTTGCTGTCTCAAGAAAATAATATTCAATTTGTCAATGGCCTGAATCAGTGAAAGAATCAAGAAAAATTATATCTAACCTCTTCTGTTTGAAAATCCTGCATCCCCGTCAGTTCATGTTTGGTGATCCTCACGACTGTACTTACCTTCGCCTCGGGGGGAGAATGACAGCCAGAATCAACCTTCCCTATGCTGGCGAAGCTTGATTAGGGAAAGTCTGTATGAGTGATGTATAGAGAAGGCGAAGTGTTGCAGTCGCTGTGTTTGTTCGTGTTAAAGTATGTAGCCTAATTATGCCATCAGAAGAACCGACGTAATGCCAACATATGCCAGCACGTGAAACAACATACCATCACTCGCTTTAAATGTCCACCACAACGTCGGCTCAAATCCAAGAGTTGGGTTACGCGCGTCAAAAGATGAGTACGCTACCGCTTAGCTATCACAGATCGCGAAAAATCTATACTAAATTTTAAATCGAAAAATAAAGGAAAAAAAAAAAGAGAGAAATCAGGAGATGGCTGGCGAATAAGTGACGTTCTCAGGCTGGTCGAGTTAAGATGATTCTGGACTGTAACAACCAACAGTCTTTCCGTCTCTCTGGCCAGCTTCTCAACGTCGTCGTCGTCGTCGTCGTCGTCCTCCTCCTCCTCCTTTTCTTTTCCATTTTCTTTTCCTTATGCACTCTTGCTTCAGCTTTCTTTTTTCCTTAGCCATCGTTATTTCCTCTTTGTTTTCATCTTTCTGTACCACCCACCTTTAAATCACCCTTTACCTCTATTATCCCTCATTCATTACATCTCTCTAGTTTCTTCTCTTAACCTCTCTCGTGTGTCTCTCCTTCCTTTACTCATTCCCTTACTCCCCTTCACACCGGCTTAATTTCACTTCCTGCCCCTCTGTCCTCCCTAAGCCTTCCCTCCTCACCACTATTCCTTACCCTCTCCCTCGCAACCCCCTCACCCTCCTTACCTTCCCCCTACGCCATCTCCACCCCTGCCCTCATTCTCCCGACTCACTTTCTGCCCCGTACCCCCTCCTCTACCCTCCCCCTCTCCCCCATCCCCCGGTGCTTGGGATGCGTGAAATGAGAGTAGCTTCCAGGGTATTACAAGGAGGTGTTAACTCATCCCCCATGGATACTGCCTGTGTGTGTGTACGTGTGTGTGTATATATATATATATATATATATATATATATATATAAACTAGAAGCAATCTCATGATGGGATCTCGCCACCCGCATAGAAGGAACGTTTTTCCTCCGTACATAATTTTGCACCTCCATTTCCGATCTGACGCAAATTCAGGATGTAAAACACACACAAACAAAGCCAGCCTCACAACTGAAAACATTAGCACTCCGCTCGCTTCGCAACGCGGGTGGCAAGCGAGCAGAGTGGTAATGTTTTCAGTTGTTAGGTTGGCTGGTTGGCTGTGTTCGTGTGTGGGTAAACAAGATATGAACGGCTTAAGCTATCAACATGAAATTTTCATGGTATCAAGATATGGCCAAAATCTTGGACGAGTTCGAAAATGGGCTCTTGGGGTCAAGGTCACCAAAGGTCAACTAGTTGACCTTTGGCAGCGAATTTGGTGACTCTGACCTTGACCCCGAGTGCCTTCTTTCGAACTCGTCCAAGATTTTGGCCATATCTTGATACTCTGAACGTTTCATGTTGAATGCTCAAGCCGCTCATGAAAGATCTTGTTTACCCACACACACACAAAGCCACCCAGCCAACCTCACGACTGAAAACATTAGCACTCCACTCGCGTCGGAACGCGGGTGGTAATCAGTAACACTCTCCTGCTGCTGAAACGTATCTTCTAGCGTTAGCTGGAGTCAAACAATAATCATTTTTCCTCGGCTATGTGACGTGCCGTTAGGATGGGGTTGGGTGATACCGTAAATAAAACTGAACCTAAAAATCGTACCCACATTGCTCTTCTAGACGCTGCGGGGGTCGTTATGCTGACAGAACACTCAGCCGGAACACTAATACTGACAGCATTAACACGTATTCGGCTCCTGTGCTTACTCTTGTGTGAATGAAATGATCTGACGTGTAGAAAAATCAGAAAGTCTTCCATAATCATTATGATGATGATAGGGTTAACGATGACACTCAGGCTCCTACGACTCACTACCCTGCAAGCGTATGGCATTAGCTGTAATACTGGAACTGTCCTATCCATGGGAACGTTAATGGTGGTAGTAATAGCATTGTCAGACTCCTTTACTCACTCACTCACTCACTGCACTTACTCACTCACTCCACTCCTCACACACACACACACACACACACACACACACACACACACACTGGTCAACTCATTACATCCGAACAATAAATATAAACTCTGAGGGACCCAGTTAGTAGACGTGAGCAAGAGTCATATCATAGCTTCCTTTATTAAAAAAAGTTGGTCAAATTCAGATGTGAGATGTGGCAGAGGAGTTGAAGGGACGGGGCTTTCAAATAAATAATTTTTATTTTTTAATAACAGAGCGGAGGAAGGAAAAACAGATGAAAAAAAAAAATCCATACACCAGATTACTGGTGTCCTCTGTTCATAAAATATCTGTAACAGTTAGACTTGAACAGTTGTGGGTTGAAATTTGGAGGAAAACGACTCTGGGGAAGCGAGTTCCAGAGAGATGCAGTTCGGGGAATGAAAGACTTCTGATAGGCAGAAGTTCTGCAATATGGCTGAGTGACATTCCAGTCAAGAGCGCCACCAGATGCCCGAGTAGCACGAGGGAAGGCATGGAAAGGTGGCACCATGGACTCAACTTCGTCTGAGCATTTGCCAAAAAAATATCTAAGATAATGCAAGGGAGGCAACATTCCTTCTTACTTGCAGGGGAGGTAGTTTATTTGTAATGGCAGGGTTCTAACAGCTTTGTTCTGAATTTTGTCTAGTTGTTTTAATGCAACCTCTCCACATTCATTCCACAAGAGTGAACAATATTCAAGCTGAGAGTGCACATGACTCTTATGAATTATAAGTAACTGCTCATCAGCGAAGAAGTTACGGACTCTGTACAATAATCCAAGTTTCTTTGAGGCGGTTTTAGCAAGAGATCTAACATGAGAGGTCCAACTGAGGGCATTGCTAAGTGAGACGCCAAGAATTTCAATACTTGTAGAGATGGGAATATTAGTAGCACTGAAGGTAATGTACGAATCTGGCAATATCTGTCTATTTGTAAATTGTATATATTTAGTTTTACTAGCATTAAATGAGACAAGGATGTTTTGTCCCCATTCACTGATCGTAGATAGGTCTTGATTTATGGAGATGGTTGTACTGAGTTGAGAAGTAGAGATATTAGACTTTGGAAATGGGTGTTTGAGTGTGAATAAACTATGTAGTGTTGAGTCATCTGCGTATGAATGGATGGGATTGTGGGTGACAGATAAGAGATCATTAATATGAACCAGGAATAGGGTTGGCACCAGAACTGATCCCTGCGGCACGCCGGTGTTAACTGAGTGGAAATTGGAATATACATCATCTACTTTTACTCTTATTTTCCTGTCACTAAGATATGAAGAAATCAAAGGAACAAAAGACGTTAGTCCATAGCAAGGGAGTTTGGACAGCAGGGAACGGTGCCATACTCTGTCGAAAGCTTTAGAAATCCATGTAGATCAATTGATTGATGGATGGTATGAGTTAGGAGATTGAGTATGTCAATGGTGGATCTTTCGTGGCGAAAACCATATTGTCTATCACTAATTAAGTTGTTGGATTCAAGATGTTTAACAATGTGCTTATTAATTAAAATTTCAAATACCTTACCAAGAGAAGATGTGACAGCTATTGGTCTGTAATCAGAGGGGTCAGAGGATAAAAATACTGGATACTAAGTAAGCACGCATAAGCAAGAGCCAAACACACTAAACCAGAGGGGCAAAGTTTGTGAGGAAGCGCATGGCATCTCCCAAAGTATGTCATTCGTAGATCCATTATGTCGTGTATATGGGTAACAGGACAGAAGGCACCTTAAAATGAACTCGCCCCGTACCCTAATCGTTTTAGTATCCAAATAGAATGTCTTCCTTGAGATGATCATTCTGGCCTTTGATAGTTCCTTCCTCGTCATGTGGTGGTTCTGCACAGAATTTTTACACTTTTGGAGGAACGTAATCATCATGAAGGCCTAAATCGAAAGTCAGAGAAAGGTATTTAGAGACGACAGGTAAAGGGATATAGATACTAGGTTTCAGGCCAATCGCTCCTGAAGTATAGTCATGGGGTGTGGCAATGAGAGTTTGTAAGAAGGCAAACACCAACGATACTAAAAAGATGTAAGGATAATATATTTTCACTCTGGAAATGAGTAACCATACAGAAAGGTTCATATCAATGAGGGGTATGGAAGGGTCAGGTAAATAAGAAAATGAGGCAATCATTATGAGTATATGAAAGTATTTATAGTGACGAATTCAATCAACAGCGTTTTGTAAAATGAACATAAACATCTAATAAATAAATAAACCACATGTACGTATATATATCATCATAGTGAAGGGAGCGGATAGTAAGAGGAAGTGGAAGGGGGCGGTGGGTGATTCTCAAGTAAAACAAAAACTGTGAGGGCGAGTCAGGTTGGTTGGGCATTGTGCTGTGTGTGGGGGATTATGAGCATTGTTCCGCCTGTGAGGGACAAGCGCCACTATTACCACCAACCCAACCACCCACCCTATTGTTCCGTCCTAGACACACACACAAGGGGAAGAGAGAGAGAGAGAGAGAGAGAGAGAGAGAGAGAGAGAGAGAGAGAGAGAGAGAGAGAGAGAGAGAGAGAGAGAGAGAGAGAGAGAGAGAGAGAGTTACAAGGACAAGCACTACCTCAAAAGGTGTTATGACCCATGCCAAGGAGGTACCATGAATTAAACTGACAGGTACACGTTGCAACTCTAACAGTGATAGAACAGTACTGGAATAATGAAGTTTCTCTCCACTCATTTGCCCCACCTGTAGAACAGACACAGAAAAAGAAGTGCACCAAGCCCGGGGGGAAAGGCTGGGCTAGGAAATTTAGTGGGAAATGAGGAAACATTCAATGCACCACTACGAAAGGCCTCGCAGAACTTTGTCTACACCAAGTATGAACTGCTCTCCCAAGGAACTTTACACTACCTCTGTTGATAGTCGATTCCAGTTATTGTAGGCTGTGTAAAGAAATTGCCGAATGTATCATGGGCGTCATGCTTCGAGGCAAGCTTCCATTCAAGATTCCTTGTCAAGCTGCTGTTTGAACTAAGTATGTGCTGGTGGTCATTGTTTTCAAATTTATGCAGGATTTTTGAAAACTTCAGTTTACTAGTCTCTAATGAAAAGTGGCCCAATGCCTACTGCTTTTCTCTAGTAACCCATATGCCTGGTGGATGGGATATGTTTAGTAACCTGTGCTTGAATTCTTACCGGCCTCGCAATGACCTTTTTCAAGGTTAGTGTCCAGAAGTTCACAGCATGTACCAGCTGTGATACTAAAGAGAACTGGCGGTGGGAGAGAGGAATATCTTCTTATTCCTGTACCTAAAATGCCCCTGTTATGTAAACAAGAAGTCTCTGTGATCTCTTCTCTACTGGACTGTTTTTAGAACTTGAGGTCACTGCTAATTAGTACACTTAGTCCATCTCCAAATCAGAAATGCTGACTGTATTTTCTAACAAAGTAGGATTTGAAAGACCAGTGTGCATCGCTTTGCATTTGTTATGGCGGAATGGCATTTGCCACTGTTCAGACCATTCCTCAAATATAAGTTAAAATTACCACATACATAGTTCTTCTATCTTCATGACTAATGAGGCACTGACTCCTAGCATTGTGTCATTTGCAAATTTTTAAGTTCGGCTGATGATCCCCATAGCTATATCATTGATGTAAAAGACAAATAATAATGGACCTAGTACTGAACCTTAGGGGATTCTGTGTGTAACTGACATCCAGTCAAAGGTTTCTTCACTGCATCACTCTCTCTCGCTAGTCAGTCAGCCAATTCTCAATCCATACAGCTACTACCCAAATTCCCAGTGCATGATTTTTTTCTCATCATCCTTCAACAAGACACTTCATCGAACACCTTCTGGAAGTCTAAACAAAGAATGACAATTGCCTGGAACTAGGTAAAGCCAGGAAGCATGCCTTGAAAGGATTCTGTCAAGATGACTAATCACAAATGATTCTGCCTAAAACCATGCTGTGAGTCATATATTTATTATTAAATTCTAGATGATCTACAGTCTCATCTGCAACTATACCTTCCAATATCTCTCCTGCCACAGATGTAAGGCTAATTGAACGGTAGTTTTCTGAAATTGAAAGTCTCCCTTTTTTAAAAATTAGGTTAACATTTTTTTTAATTCCAGTATGAAGGAACTGCTCCAGTACCCAGTGATATATTAGTGATAGCAGCTAGATGAGGGGGGCCACCTGGCCACATACTTCTCTCAGGACTCTTGAAAGAAACTCTTCAGGACCATGGGATTTGTTGGCACAATCTACCAAGCCTTTCAGACATTTCTTCATTTCACCAAACATTCTCTATAGTCACACCCTCATGAGTAATACTTGACTCCAGGATGTCACATCCCACCCCTTTTGTAAACACTGATGAGAACTGGGATTTCTGGATGTCTGCTATCGCATGATCAGAGTTTTGAGAAACCCATTTCCATCAAGCAACAGTCTGATCACTTCCTCCATAAGGATCTATCTATCTATCTATCTATTGCCAGACGCCTCAATCCCGTTTGGGGTGGCCACAAACAAATCGCCTCCAAGTCGCCCTGTCCCCCGCCATTTCACTGCCCTGCTCCCAACTCACACTCCCCTCTCTCATATACCTCTCCACCCCATCCCTCCATCTCATCCTCGGCCTCCCCCTCCCTCTTCCCCCCTCCACCTCACTCACATACACTCTCTTCGTCTGCCTGTAAGTGATTTCATTCTCCCATGCAGGAGGATGTAGTTTTCTTGACTGTTAGACTACCCGTGTTTGTCCCTTTGTGGCACACCGCCTAATTCTTGCCATTATCTCACCTGTGAACCATCTTGCCTGATCCAGCTGGTTTTAAGAGCACAAATTTGCTGTCATTAGGCAGTCTTCTGAATGGACAGTGGGACTCATTCACAATCTGCCTCTTTTTCCAAACACATTGAACACATTCCTTTTCTAAGGCAATTGAAATCTGCTTTCCTTAAGTGGGGAATACTACTCTGCTGACATTGACTTTAGATACACACAACGAGAATCTAATGAGAACATGATCACTTCCTACTTGATGGCTCACCTTCAGTCAGGCTAAAAACAAGGTCATCTACGGTGAACACAAGATCAACACGTTCCTTGCCCATGTGAGCTTGGTGACTTACAGGGTCAAGGGGGGTTCATATGCAAAGTCGATGAACCTTATTGCTTCAGCCTACCCGACATCATCTGATCGGTTAACGTGGCAGATGAAGTCACCTACGATAATAGTAACCTTTTACTTTATTAGCTCACTAACCTCATCATACATTCTAGCATTCTTACTGATGAGCTGCTGTTATGAATGGTAGACAACACTGAATCAGTATACAGCTGCTTTCACAGTGAGGTCAACCCTTGTATCTCCTGCTCTGATTCGACTCTGCAGGACACAGGATGCGAGTGCTCCCAGACATTCGGTGATAGCTGTTTCCCTTCCCACCCTAATCGATTGGTCCTTAGGAAAAAATCTAAAGGATGAGATATGGAAATCTCCAAAATAGGTCCACCCATTACCATTCATCTACATCTCTGTAACTGCTATTATATCTATCCTCTTAGCTACTGTTAGAGCTCTGAGCTTCCTCAATTTATATGAAATTGATCCAGCATTAATAAGTACTACTTGCAGATAGCCACTTAACACTAACCAGCCCACTAAACTGACAGGTTTCCTGAATGTGTGGGGTCTGGCCTTCTAGGACGAGCAATAGCAGGTGTTGTTGTTGCCAATGCAGCTATTTGAGGTCTCTATACAGCCTCTAAAGTGGCTCCTCCCGCTGCTTGTGAGGGCGCCTGCAGTGAATGCTTTCTTCTGGAATCACGTTAACAGATGGCTCCTCAGGAGCATGGCCATCTTCAAGTGGATGACTTTGCTTCTAACAGGGATTGAACTTGTCACCAGAGAAGTCCAAGTTCACCATGTCTCCCAGTACTGTGGTTCCTCTGTTGTATAAATGGATTCACCTGCCAGGTACAAGTACATTAATTTCGAGTCGCCAACTGAACTCGTTACATAGACCGACAAACCACACACCAGTATGGATGCACATGACCTCAAGCCCCTCATAGATCGCAATGACTTTAGTGAGTGAATGGCTACTGGCACCAGGCTTTAGCAGAACCCCAATTAAGGTTGCTCTATTAGTCTTCAGGTTTAGTTCATCCATCATATACATTGTACACTGTTTGTAGTATTATGTTCTCAATGGTGTTAGTGTCCCCAGCCTTATGGCATCAGTAGTTTCAATTAAACCTGAGCAATTATGGCAGTTTTCCGTTTTCCGACATTGATATTTTATAGTTTTTTCCTCATCTCGTTCGCCTTCGGTCCTTAAAGACAGTTCATAAGCTTGTGTTCTTCCTACAGCTCCAAAGTATTTCTCTTTATCCCTTACTTGTGTCATCCATCAATATAGCCCCCCCCTCCTCCTCCTGTCCACGTGAAAGAGCATACCTATCAAAGAGACACATTGACAGACAGACAGACAGAGAAAAAAAGTTGTGTTGGGATGAAGAGGGCGTAGGAGAGAGAACATAGAGATCATTGTAGAGTTTGGGAGATTAGACTCAACAATGTTATCTCACTATTTCTCTCTCTCTCTCTCTCTCTCTCTCTCTCTCTCTCTCTCTCTCTCTCTCTCTCTCTCTCTCTCTCTCTCTCTCTCTCTCTCTCTCTCTCTCTCTCATATCTACGTACACTCTTTGTCTCTCCCGACACTCACTTGTTGAACACCTCCCTTGGGCCTCGCAGAGTGAGGGAGAGTTTATTGTGAGGGAGCGAGGGAGTGAGGTTGGTGGGAGAGAGGGGGAAAGGGAGGGAGAATGTGAAAGAGGAAAGAAGAGTGGGAAGGAGGGTGGAAGAGCATGAAGGAGAGAGGAAGGGAAGGAGAGTGTGAAGGAAGGAGGGGAAATGTGTGGAAGGGATGGAGAGAGTGTGTGTGTGAAGGAGGGAAGGTATTCGGAAGCAAGGGAGTGGCGCACACGACGTGGAGGGAGGGAGATTGTATGGGAGGGAGGGTGAGAGCGAGGGAGAGATGGTGAGAGGGAGTGAGATTACAAGAGTGAGTGTGGGAAGCAGGGAGAGAGAGAAGGAGAATGTGGGAGAGGGAGGGACGGCGTGAGGGAGGGATGGTGTGAAGAAGCTGGGTGAGAAGAAGGGAGAGTGGGGAGGAAGAAGGGAGAGTGGGGAGGAGGAAGGAAGAGTGTCAAGAAGGGATTATGTTTGGTGGTAGGAGGGCAGGAGAGTGTGGCGTTGGCTGAAAGAAAATTCGAGTTGCTGCGGCCATGACAGAGTTAACAGTCCCTATTTATAACATGTTAATGAGTATGTAGCCCATGAGGAAGCTCCACCTCTTTCTAAGCAATTTAATTTCTTCATTATACCTTACCACCCTCTTGTGCGTTGCTTAAGACACTTTACTATCGGTATACTTTGCATAAATGACATGCGGAATTATTCTAACCAGATGTTTGGCAGCCGTGGCTCAGTGGGTTAGAGCGCTCTGCCCTGGCCGAAGGGTCGGAGATTCGAGTCCACCCAAGGGTCACTGGAAGACATTAGGAAGGACATCCGGTCATAAACGTGTTATACGCTCCAAACCTAGGTCCTCGACCCAGTGGAAACGCCTTAGCCTTTACCGAAAAATAGGGGACACGGCGTTTAAAAAAGAAAAAAAAAAAAAAAGGTATCGGAAAAATAATTAAGGACCAGGTGTTAAAGAGCCGCCTTAACTGGCCAGAAAACGAACCTGGGACTCAATCCTAGATTAAAAAAAAAAAAAAAGTCTGGCATTATCAGGAAAAACAAAGCAACAGCAAATACAAAACCATGGATAGGTTAAGTACCGAGATCCTTTGCGTAATTATATTGAATTACAAACTAATGTGACAAAATTTTAACACATTTCATTACCAGTGGATAATGTGGTTAATTTTGTTAGTCCTTTTATTCTGATGGTGAATTATTGATGTACGACCGAAAGAACACGGCAAGAGCACTGTTATCACGGTGGTAGGGTGCTGACCCCTGTATCACGCACAACACAAACTGTCATTTCGGAAGCTACCAAGACTAAGGTGGTTATACGTAGATCATAGAATAGCTTTGTGAAAAGCAACTGGTGATATTTAAGTGACTTTCCTCAAAATTTGTAACCTTATTGCCTAGAAAAGCCAAAAACTGTAGAGCACCAAGCATTATCAAAACTCTAATTTGGAAACTGTTAAAACTGCAGCGGATCTACACACACTGGCGAAAAGCTTGGGGGAAAAAAATGGCTTTGGCTAAGTGACGTTTCTCAAAACTGTCCTCCACATTGGTGAAAACACAGCAAAATACGCCCAACTGAACATCAAAACAGTGTTATCTCATCTCAGGAACTATTAAAGCTACAGCAAACCTATGGAGAAGCTTGAAGAGCTTCTGAAAAATTAGTGCAAGTTACCTGAGTGGCTTTCCTTTTGCCATCATATGGATAAACAAAACAAAAAATAGTAAGCTGAATACAAAACTGGACTGTCTTGGAAAATGTTAAAGTTACGGCAGACATATGCATGCTGTGGAAAAACTTAGGGGAATGTAACAGGTGTTATAAATTGACTTTCCCCTAAATTTGCCAACATACAGCTTAAAAACAACCCCAAAGAATCAAACTGAGCATAACAAATGAGTCAGTTGTATAACCCGCCATGCTTTGGCATGACAGTCCGAAGTTCCTGCAAAGAGTATGCACCTTCTGAAATATGATGGGTCTTTTCTAAATGTTTATTGTTTTTTTTCAGGGGAGTTGAACGGCAGACTTTTTTTCTTCTTTTTAAGATACAATCTTAAGCAAGTTAGTTCCTTAAACAATTTTACACTTCCAAGTACGGTTATCTGTAACAGAATAGTACCTAGGCTATTAAATTGTTCATACCGGTACCGTGAATTTAGTCATGTTAAAGATACGTATGGTCAACTTTTGCCTTCGTTTTCATCAACGCCAGGTGTTGGGCTATCCCTAGTGTGGATCTGAACATTTATAATGGAATAGTATGATACATATTTTTCCTTATCATATAGCTCATTAGGTGATTTCATCATACTACATATTTGTGTGAGGTATACAAGGTCTGTTCAGAAAGTATCCAACCTTAGGCTCTTAAAAAACTAAACAGCTAATCTGTTGAGCTGTCATTATTACCCCCCCCCCTCAAAGTAGGCCCCTCGTGACTTGACACACATAGCCCAGGGTTCTTTCCATTGCCTGAAACATGGTTCAAGTTGGTATTCGGTATTTCCTGCAGGTGTGTCATCGCATTAGTCATGACCTCTTCTCTCGTCTCAAATCCCGAACCCTTCAGCGGAGCTTTGAGCTTTGGGAATAACCAAAAATCACACGCATGCCTGATGAGTAGGGAGCCTGGCGGACCTGGGGGATGGTGTGCTTGGCAAAAAATTCCTGAATCAGTTGAGAGGAATGGGAAGGGGTGTTGTCATGGTGCATCTTCCAATTTGCTGCTTTCCAAAGGTCTGGTCTCTTCTGACGAACTGCCTCACGAAGACGGTGGATAACGTCGAGGTAGCAATGTTTGTTGACAGTCTGACATTCTGGTGCATAGCCGTGATGCACAACAACACGGTAGTCGAAAAAAAAAAAAAAAAACTGTCAACAAGCATTTCACCTTCGCGTTGCCGCGGACCTATAATGCTTTTTTTTTTTTTTTTTTTTTTTGCCGAGGCGACCCTGCATGTTTCCACTGGGACGACTGTGCTTTTGGTTTCTGGGTCGTAACCATACACCCTAGTCTCATCTCCAGTGATAACAGCCTTCAGAAAGTCTGGATCGCAATTTGCACAGTTCAACATGTCTTGCACAACGTTCATCTGAGAGATGAGGTGATGAATGTGACGTAGCACCTGCAGGAGACACTAAAAACCGACTTTGAAAAATGTTTCAGGCAGTGGAAAGAACGCTGGGTTACGCGTGTCAGGTCTACCTTGTGCCTACTTTGAGAGGGATTAGTGTCTCGCGCAACAGGTTAGCTACTTATCTTTATGGAGCCTAAGGTAGGACACTGAACAGACCTCGTATACTCATATGGTGTGTGAGTATGTGTAAGTATAAGACAGCCATTTAATCCTTTTTTGTGACAGTAGAGTATGTGAATCAATATACTATTTGCTGAAGGTGTGTGTGTGTGTGTGTGTGTGTGTGTGTGTGTGTGTGTGTGTGTGTGTGTGTGTGTGTGTGTGTGTGTGTGTGTGTGTGTGTGTGTGTGTGTGTGTGTGTGTGTGTGTGTGTGTGTGTGTGTGTGTGTGTGTGTGTGTGTGTGTGTGTGTGTGTGTGTGTGTGTGTGTGTGTGTGTGTGTGTGTGTGTGTGTGTGTGTGTGTGTGTGTGTGTGTGTGTGTGTGTGTGTGTGTGTGTGTGTGTGTGTGTGTGTGTGTGTGTGTGTGTGTGTGTGTGTGTGTGTGTGTGTGTGTGTGTGTGTGTGTGTGTGTGTGTGTGTGTGTGTGTGTGTGTGTGTGTGTGTGTGTGTGTGTGTGTGTGTGTGTGTGTGTGTGTGTGTGTGTGTGTGTGTGTGTGTGTGTGTGTGTGTGTGTGTGTGTGTGTGTGTGTGTGTGTGTGTGTGTGTGTGTGTGTGTGTGTGTGTGTGTGTGTGTGTGTGTGTGTGTGTGTGTGTGTGTGTGTGTGTGTGTGTGTGTGTGTGTGTGTGTGTGTGTGTGTGTGTGTGTGTGTGTGTGTGTGTGTGTGTGTGTGTGTGTGTGTGTGTGTGTGTGTGTACCGTCACTGGATTGTCTAGTGCAGCCAGCATCTATCCATGAGAATGTGCGGAAGAGAATGCAGTGTGTAGGCAGTTACCGAGAAAGGGTGCTCGAGAGGCTGTGGATTATCAGCACAGCTCCCGTCTAGCTCTGTATCATCAAAATAAATTGGAAGTTAGGAACAGTGACTTTACTTTACAATCATTGTGCTATTTTGGGCTCACACATGACAATAATTCATCACATCTGGAACTTTCACACATAAATTATCAACTCATCACACAAGAACTTCATTCACTTTTAATCCTATATCTAGACGATTTTATTAACCTAAGTTTTTTTTCTTTTTCAGCTGGAGAGGATGGACATATCTTTCCTCATTCATCACAAGATGTCTTTAAGTTGAAATATAATAATCTCGAGGCAGCAGAAGTAAAAGATAAAGTAGGTCACCGGATTGACGGAGTTAGGGTTTGAAAAGGTGTCAGGAAGTCAGTGAAGTGAACTGCTACCTATTTCAGTTTTGCTGAAATCTAAAGCTATACCTCATCACATACTGATGCAGTTTTGAGATGGGACTGAGGGATTAAACAAGCAAGAATACATGCCATTTGGTTAGCGCTGAAAATTTTAGCCAGGTGTTATCAACTCTTTAACGTCAAGACAACAGTACTTCATTCCATCTGATGCTAGAAAGATTTTATTCAGCTGTAAGTGAGGATACGAACCCGAGAGTATTACTGTTGATACCAAGATTCCTCTTATCGTCATGAATACTTTGTTACTGTACTCTACGCACCCGAGTATTTCACCCAACAGGAGCCTAAATGTGTTAAATAATTTATTCACTTTTCATTTGGCTTTGACAGTCCTTTTGATAACTGTGAAATGACTTAAAAATATCTCATTAGATATTAATATAATAATGAGGTGGTGCGGAGAAAATAACCAGTAATGCCCCCCCACAAATAAATAAATAAATAAATAAATAAATAAATAAAGAATGTCACTGGGATTTAAGGAAGTGTTAGTTGGTTGAGTATAACTCTCACCTGAGAAGCTGGTTTTGCTATGGTAGTAATAGGATATCTCCAAGATTGTTGACGAGAATATGAGATGCTAAGAATACCGAGACGATACAAGATTGATGTATGTGTTATTCAAGGCAATGAAAAGGCTGTAACTATATCCTGTTCATTTTAGCTAGGCGTAAGATTGACATCTCTCCATCTAGAATGTTGGACTGTAACATGGGATTAGCACCAGTGTATGGTGTTAGCCACAGAGAATTTCGAAAGAAAAGTATGTTGAGCCACAGTTATGTTATATTCTGCCACTTAATAATGGGAAATCATCAGGAAGTGCACGAAACCCTCCGCCCAGCTGAAATGAATTAATTATGGTAGAAGATGGAGCAACTGAACATGTGATACTGCAAAGCTGTGTGTGTGCTTCAGAAAAGTGCTCGTACTAAACACAAATCCTGCCCTGTAACAAATACATGCTGAACATTCCCTGGCTACTGTGATTAATTACACAGATCTGCAAAATTATTCATTAAAATTGTTTTAATTTTGGGAACCGGTTATTGTTTTTTATTGCACTTATGAACACAATTTAAAAAATACATTTAGAATGTTTCTATCACATTACATTTCAATACAAAATTTAAAAGAAATTTAATGAAAATATAGCAAAGCTAAAGGTGAATGCAGAGAGGAGTAAAGTTATGGTCCTCGAGAGAAATGAAGTCACTGACTGTACTGTGAGGTTGGATGATGAGGATATGGAAAGTATAAGTGCATTTAAGTACTTGGGTAGTGTGATGAGTAAGGATAGAAGTTTGGAGAGTGAAGTGCTTGAAAGGGTACAACAAGGAAGAATGGTTGTTAGTTTTTTTAAATCACTGACAAGAAATAGGGAAGTGACCATGGTAGTAAAAAAAGTAGCTGCATGATAGTAGTGGGACATCAACTCTAACGTATGGAAGTGAAGCTTGCACCTGGTTGGAAGCACTCTAGTCAAGAATGAGAGCAGTGGAATTGAGTTACATGACAGGAGTAGTGGTTTATATGGCCAGAGAGACTGGCAAATGATGAAGTGAGGGAGAGTTTTGGTGTGGATGTGGATGTCATAGAAAGCGTTAAGAGAAAATTTACACTGAGGTGTTTTGGCCATGTGGAGAGGATGGACAGTGAGAGACTGACGAGGAGAGTGTATGTGAGTAAGGTGGAGGGGGAGGGGGAGAGCGAGGGAGAGGCTGAGGATGAGATGGACGAATGGAGTGGAGAGGTATATGAGAAATGGGGAGGTGAGCTGCGGGGAGGACATTGAAATGGCGAGGAACAGGGCGACATGGAACCGATCTGTTTGTGGCCACCCCTTACAGGATTGAGGCATCTAGCAATAGACAGATATATAAATTTCAGTCGATCAATACAATATTGTTCTAAATTAACTGAAAATGAAAATATGTAGTCAATGTAACTTTTTAAACATAAATTATAAAAGGAAACATCACTATACTGTATACTCCATGACTCACATTCAACTTCTCTAGTCTTCGTAACTCCTCTGTTTTTTTGCTCCAAAACTTCGTTTGATGGCCGGTAGTTTGAATTCTTTTTCTGGTGCGTCCCAGTGAATCATCTAGCAGTAGTCAGCCATCATACTGGCATCCCAACGTGCGTGGTACCTTCTTTCCATGTCCTTGATATCTTGATGGAATCTTTCACACCGTTTTTCCTCACAGCCCCAAGATTTAGGGGAGAAAATTCCAAATGCGATTCCAAAAATTGAGCTTTGAGACTCAGGATGAAACCTCCTTAAACATGACCAACAAATTTCTCACAGTTTCTTTGTAAATTGGACCCTTACTGTTACCTAAAAACTCAGAAATTGCTTCTTTGAATTATACCCAAGCCTCTCGTTCCAGGTCGTTCATCTCAACATCAAATTCTGCGTCAGAAATCAGTTTTCTAATATCAGTGCCGGTAAATAAGCTGTCTTTCAATTTAGTTTAAAAAAGAAAGAAACAGGAAACTCTTGGCACAAACACATAAAACAGGTTCCATCTTTTGATAACGCTTTGAAAAACTGCTTCATCAGTCCAAGCTTAATATTAAGTGATGGCAGCAGCACTTTATCTGGATTCACCAAGCTAGGTCTGATGATGTTTTTGGAACTAATCTTTCATTTTTTCTATTGGGCCATTCCTTCTGAACCCAGTGTAAATCCATGGCTCTGTTGTCTCACTCACGTAGAAAACATAAGAATTTTGTATACATTGACAGCTGACCCAATATGATCCACAGATCTTTCAGGTCCCCACATATGAACCAACGGTATTCATTGGAGATGATTTTCTCGAGAAGATTTGCCAAATTCTGGTACATGTCTCTTAAATGCATAGAATGATCAACAGGTTTTGATGCATATTTATTACCATTATGAAGACATACCCCTTTCAGGCTTCCCCTAGACGAATCTATAAAGTCTCCATTCTTCTGCATTGTAACCTCTGCCAAGTTTCTCCACTAGGTCACTTACGTCAGTGCAGTAAACCAAGGGTCCAATTTCCTTAAAATACAGTGCAAGCACTTTCTCTGTATTTCGGTACCAAGAGAAAGCTGTGTCTGGATGTATTAATTTTTTATCTTTTAATCAGGACCCTAAGAGCTCTGCAGCATCTTTCGGGAGACCGAGGTCTCTCAAGTTGATCCTGAGAGAATGCCTGTGGCTCATTGCCTGAACACGCTGGGACAATTCATCGTCTACTGAAACACTTTCTTCCTCTGAGTGAGTTTCTACATAATCAAGACTATCAGGTGGAGTAGGGATTGGTAGATCAGGTCCATGTGATACAGATCTCGTTGATGAGGGAAGATTAGGATAAACAATTTCTCTCTGATTCGTTTTGTTATATCCTTGAATTTTGCAGGAACAAAAATAACAACTGTTACTATGATTTCTGGGTTTCCTCCATATCATCGGAATACCAGAAGCAAGAACCTTCTGTTTACCTTTTATCCATCGTCTTATTTCAACACAAAACAGATCAGACGCTGTGAGGGGCCTACACTTTGTCCTGGTCACCAAGTTTTATGCCATGGTATATGTAATAAGCTTTTTAAACAAACTCTGTTATGTTGTCTCTGTTTTTTGTTTTGTTTTTTTCACTACAAATTTTCCACAAAGGTTGCAAGAAAGATCAGGACTCCAAAAGTACGCTAGATGCAATAATATGATCATTAACAGTACAACTGAATTTTTAATTATCTGTCAAAAAAAAAAAAAATCAATATCATTATCTCTTCAGTAAAACACCATTATTTTCAATAAATATCACCGTGATAAAAAAAAAAAAAAAAAAAAAAAAAAAAAAAGCGCTCCACTGATAGTAATTTACAAGCAAGGTAGTCAATTAACTGAGTCAAACTGGGATATGTTTGCTGCACTCCAATACTGGTGTGATTTATTACTGTGTTGTGTTCCAGGTATATTCTAGCTAATTATCAGATAAAATAACTGTTGTTTTAAACACGGATTTTAATATTAGAAAATACTAAATTCGAACATATTGTTACCGCCATAAAATATCCATATATAAATAACTGTATACTGCCAAATGATAAAACAAAAGAACTCTAACTGAAAACTTTAAAAAAAAATGTATTGCGAAAAAATGTTATGTGATGGAGAGAAATGATTTTCATTTTTTAACTCAGTAGCCCAAAATCTATAAAAATCACATGAAATAATCAGAGCAATATTTCAATGTATACCTGTGTAATTATATTCAAAAGAATAAACAGCCTGGCGGTATTTGTCATCAGCTTTAGCATACCACTGACACTGGCAAAGCATGTATGTATGTATGTATGTATGTATGTATGTACAATAAGTATGTAATAAAAACCCAGTACCAGTCAAAAGTTTTCAACAAAACTTACTCAGCCACTGGGGGTTCAGTAGCTGACATTCTGAATTTGGACTGGACCAAGGGTGCTCAACCTGGGGTTTACGAACCCCCAGAGGTATGCAAGAGGGTTTCCAGGGGGTACTTAGATGGCTGACAAAAATGAATTAAAATCTACTGAGAGAGAGAGAGAGAGAGAGAGAGAGAAATGTAAAACAAGAATGCTAAATTTGTCTCAACCATGACCAGACTAACTGCACCTAATATAAACTCCAAAAGTACGACTCACTGACAGCAAAATAAAGTCGTCTAACGGTTGAAAGAATAGGGTACTAGAGTTGTCCCAACCATACGAGTGACAGAGTAGGGTAAATCACTTATTCCTTGTGCTTTTTCGTACTCTCTTTAAACTTTCTCTTGGCTCACTCTCCTCATCTCCCTTTAACTTTTCTGTTGGTCTCTATATTTTTATCACTTCTTGGCTAATCTGTCTTTTTTTTTGTTTTTTTTTTTTTAATCTTCATGGTTGTGCATTCTCGTATTTTATTCCAGTCAAAGTCAGAAGATTAGATTCAACTACGAGAGAGTCATAGGAGCCCACTAACTGTCTCATGGCCGGGACTATTCCAGTTTTTATTCATCTTAACGCCTTACGATTTTTATAGTCTTAGTACTGCTGCAACCAACAACCTTTTATTGATTGGGATAACTCTAGTATTCAGTCCCAGCTAACGCCAGACGACTGTCTTCAGTCAAGAGTTTTGCAAGTTATAGTAGCGTAAGAGAGCTAATTAATCAAATGCTTCCTTTCCCTGTTGAACCCTAAATCTTCATTTCCCATTCAACATACACGTCTACTACATCCCTCATTTTCCCTCTCTAAAAACACATCAGATTTACTCGCCATCTTATGCATCATCCCTCCATATTCCATGCATTACTAAATCACCGGCTAACCAAAGCACTAACAATTCTCTCTCCCTTCCTCCCAGCCAGTTTTATTCCCCTGCCCATCAGTCTTGCATTCACATCACCGGGGCCCCATCCAAGCACACATAAAAATAGACACTAAGACATAACCATAAGACAAGGGGTAATCCCGCTACCGTTCTCACTCAGTATTATTCTGCATCAACGTTGGCACACTACCCTCTCCCTTCTCGTACCACCCAGTATACATTTACCTCTTGTTATACGTTATATTTAACAGTGTCATGATAAGGCCAGGTACATGAGAGCGGTAGGTGTTTACTCTTCTGTTGTTGTTCCATCTCCTTTTCTGGTTAGAAAAATTATTACATTATGTAATCACAACAACCATAACAGCCAACCTGCGACGCTCATTTTACGCAATATTCATTTTGTGCTTCCCCATCGTTGATTTTAACCTTACCAGCCTACCTACAGTACCCATCTGAACAACATATACATCTTTCAACACATCTATCTACCTCTCAACGTCCTTGCCCGTTCCATCCACTCCTGTTCACTCATCCCACCCATTTACGTTCTGACGTGAATAACAAACAATAATTGCCTCGACTACCAACCAGCGTACGTCACTATAATCACAAGGTATATTTCCCCACATTCTGTGTCCTACCCCATTCTGCTCACATATCACCCAGTCTTGAAGTACCCGAAATGGTGACCATAATACTATAACCAACTACTGGGAGGCTGGTGGTCTGGTGGGTTAATGCAAATGAGCTGGATGTAGGCCATACGTGTTTAAATCCAAGGAATGGTTTAATGTTGTGTTGACATAGTAATGTTCAAGTGTGGGGTAAAGTTTACTTTCAACTTGCATTTTTTTACTGAGTACCCCCTGCTCCTAAGTAACAAAAGATTGTATAATGAACGGATTCATCTCAAATTCATTACACCAGTAGTGTCCGGTTTTATGATACACCGTTCAGTATTGATCTATACTGATCCGAATCAACTTGATAAACATACACGCAGATGGACATGAACGACCTGAACTCTCATATTAAAAAAAAAAAAAAAAAAGATGCATTAAGAGAAGTGTTTTATGGCAAATACATCCACAAGCATAACCTGAATCGATCTCTGTTACTTCATTTGGCATTACAGTAGACCTCAAGTGACCTAAAAAGACTTAAACTGACGGAAATTGTCCTAAAATGATGCACATGTATCCGAACATAGCTGGAATGAACTATAATTACTAAAATGAATCTGTGCTGACCTGAATATATGTGACTGGTCCTGAAAATATATGAGCCCAGTTGGATGTGGAGACCTTGAATAACATAACAACCTCAGTGAACTAAATTAACTGTGGTGGCTTTAGTTTGAGTACTCGTTGCGTGATGCATATGCCCCAGGGCAAGGGGTCGAGCCATAACAGAGAGGGATGTGTAAACTGGGTGCTGATAATAAGTACGTTGATGTGCCTGCATAAGTCTGCAATATGTGGGTTCTATTGAAGACATAAACACATAAACCTAACCGATACATCACTACTTTCATATTAGCTACTCTTCTTACAAACATTTTTCTCTCATTCGCACGGCGCCAGATTGGAAAAAAGAGGGTTGATTTCGCAACTGACATAATATGTACTAATAACAATACAGATACAGGCAGCGTATTTTGACTAAGTGACCTTGTGTTTAGATGAACTGTCCTGAACTCACTTGAAAGACAGACTGGATGTGAAGAACCTACCTAACATAAATGACTTTGAATGGCCTAACTGAATGTAACTAAATCTAACTGGAAACTAACTGCCATAAAATTCCATGAAATAACGTAACTGGACAGAAATTAATGCAAATGAGCATGACTGGATTAGAAGTGGCAAGCTGAACTGACTTAAATGCACAGCAGCTCAAACAAGCATCTGTATATTCTTCTTGGGAAGCAATACTAGACCATGAACGAATAAATTTTGGGATATGAATACTTCTAGGATAAGTTGATAGTCCTCTAGATAGCAGATACAATTCTATGATTTTTAGCGACATTATCCGTTGTATTCGTTAATCAGGTTAATACTGTACACAACTGTATGAAATCACTCACACAGATATATCGTATGTTGAAAAATATACAAAGAAAATATGCATAGAAACTTATTTTGCAAAACCTGTGAGTGTTTGGCCTTCTGTTTCGGGTTTCGGTAGTGCGTGTATTGTCCAGCGCTTGGCTACCACCCAAACTTATTGCTTCAGACACGCTGTTTCACCTAACGCACACTGAAGCATTGTTTTGGTGGATATCGTTCCGATGAATAATTTCACAAATAATGCAACAGTGACAATTGTTTCCCGCATTTCATGTGTGGTTTCCTTAACAAATGGCATGAGAATCATAAAACTGCCACATTAAAGCTCTGATATGGTTCATGAGCAGCAGTGGGGCTTCGGGAACCAGGTTGTTGAACAATGAACACAACCTCATAATTCAGTTATTAAATGCAATGAGTGCCAAAACAACTCATAGGCGGCATCCCTAACCAATGTGTGCTACATAATTAAATTACTCGATTGTTAGGAAGGCTAACATCTGTCTTCCTGTTTTCTCAGACGGTAATGACACTCTGTGGTACAGTGGTAAAGTGTGCGGTTTCGTACACTGAAGAACGAGGGTTCGCGCCCCGCCAGGGTAATAAACTTTGGGAGCGTTCTTCTGGCCACGTACTGCATTGACGGACATAAGGGGTGCTGTGGTTGAACCAGTATCATATACTATAAAGTATGCTTGCACCCAGTCGGCTTGCGCGGCCGATTACACTTGGTTCACAGGCTACACACACATCCAAAGCCACTCCAACACCACAATTACACTTACAAGCACTTCTCACCTTACATAATGTATAATCTCTACTAGATAGCCTAAGCCACTTGGTAGAGATACATTGGCTGTATCGTCCCCACTTCGGTCGGGATAAGCCGGTCCTGCAGTGGACACTCAGACGGCTGATGAGATGCGATGAATGACACTTATAACTAGTAGCTAATCCTCACATGGCAACAGCGTCTCTGTGATGGGACTGCAGGGAAGTGGGTGGGACCACTCGTGTAGTAATCATCCCAAGATATCACTCGTCACACGTAACTTTACGGGGAACACCGACCCTCTTCTTCACAGATACTTGTCTGGGCCACTGGACTTGAACGAGCGGAACTCTTTGTCTAAGCTTCCTCCTCTGAATCTGTCACGGACGATACTGTTGCTATCCTTCCATCTCCTCCCCCTTCCTATGATTTTTTTCATGCACATTATTAACATTTCTTAAACAGATGCACTTTCTACTTCCACTGGCATCATTACTAATAAGACATACAGTCCTGATGGGGTCTGTTGTTCTGGAAAACTACGCTTCCAAGCTAACACCCTGTTTAGGCAGACAACAAGCCTTTGACCGTCACTTAGCACCTTTCTTTCTGCTTGGAAGTTTGTTCTCTTTCCCCCAGTCCCCAGGAAGGAAAAGCTTCCAACGCTTTAATTATTAGGATACCAATAGCTTTAATATCTTGTATTTTTAAAGTTCATGAATCTATCGTCCACAGGAAGGTTTTGAGGTATATTTCCTTTCATAACCCATCTCCGTATTAAGGGTTCTGTCAGAGACGCTCCGATCTTTTTACATTTTCTATGAGTCTAAGTTATCCCCTTCTTGCTATTTCATTCAAACCTTTGCTTTTGCACCAGACATCTCAAAGCCTTCTGATAGAGTCTGACAAAAATCTTTAATTTTGATAATGCTCTGCTAAGGCTTCCTTCTCTCATACAGTACGTTGGTACTGTATTAAGTTTCCTATTCATTCATTTGTCCTTACAGGTGTTTCAGGTGTTGACTGCGACTTATTTTATTTTAAAACTATCAATATAGGTCTTTTCAGGATTCTGTCCAGTTATCTACCCTATTTTTCTATTCATCAATGACCTCCGGAGCTGTATATCTAGAACTATCCTTTCATACACAAATGACTCAGCCTTTCACTTTCCCACCCACCTCTTACATTATCCATCAAAACAGCCACTACAACAATTACAGGATGAGGCTTTGTCATACCCATCTTATGATCGGCCTCATGTTGCAGCTTAATGGCTCAAAACACCAATTTAACCATCTCTCACTTAACACGGTCTTCAAAAGGATCATTCCACCTCCGAGTAAACACAACTCAGTCCTTCTTTCCTTAATATTCTTGGTGTCTCCCTTTCACATAATTTGTCCTGGAAAGATAACATTACGTCTCCTGAAAAACACAGCTCTAAGGAGGTTAAGTCTGCCAAACCGACATTATGGATATTTTATCCCCATTTAACTGCTGATTTTGTATAATGGTTTTATTCACGCATGTATGGAATGAGATTTTTATTATGGGGGTGGGATGGTCAGAGACTCACCACATGTGTGTTTCTAAGTAGAGTGGAATCAAAGGCTTTTTGTCTCAATAACTCATCTTCCTTCATTGACTTCCCTCAACCGTTTTCTCTGTGTTTCAAAGTTACATTTTTCTCTGTCTCTTCTGTCGCAGTCATTCTGTTCACTGTCTTTACGAGCTCTCAAACTGCATTCATGTCCTATTATGGCAGCCATGCAACACCTTCTAACTACACGCCCTCACACATTTTATGTTCATCTGTCTGACGCAAGAGTTACTCGTTACTCCCAGTCTTTCATAATCTTTTTATGCAAGGAAGAAAGAATCAAAGGCCAGAAGCCAGAAAAATATCTCCATCCAAGAAATAATAAAACCAGAACAGTAGAGAGCCACACTTAAGATCCGTTCATTTCGGGATGCCTAGACACACACTGTGAAAACTGAGGGTCATAGGCAGTAGGAATTACAGAGGATGACAGTTCAGTAGTTGACCTGTTGCATACGTGAAAGACTCGGAGTAGCGACTAAGTCTTTCATTAAATAGTTGGACACAAAAAGGATGATAGTTTGCTGAAAGACAGTTGCTAAGTGCCCGCCGTAGTAGTGGAGGGATGCAGGCAGACAGTTCAAAGGAGCGGTGATCATTGAAGTAGCAACAGAAAAGAGATAAAGAGGAATAGTGCAGCGAGGAGACAGAGATTGAAGGGAGTCAGTAAGAGGAGGAGAGTAAATGAGACGAAAAGACTGACTCCATCTTGTTGAGAAGAGAGGTATGTGGGAAGCCTGCCCATTCATGAGAGTTATACTCTATACAGGGGCGAATAAAAACCCTGTATAAAGTCAACAACTGTGCAGGGGAAAAGGAGGCACGAATTCAGTTTATCACAAATAATATCTTGGAAGCAGATTTTGCAAGAGAGGTAATTTAATTTTTCCAAGATGCTAGTAAATCTCGAGAAAATGAAGCCCCAAGTATGTTCAAAGATGGCACAGGATTGAGTTGGACATTGTTATAAATTAGAGGATACTCCTGTGGTGGATTATGACGAGTTGAATGATGTAAGAACTGAGTGTCTGAGTCACTAAAAACAAAATTACTTTTTTCCCAATCAGAGATATGAGCCACATCAGACATTAGGTGTGCCATAGCCGCATCTCTTGTTTGTTGAAGTAGCTGCCGAAATGGACACTGTGAAAAGTGGATGGAAAGGTGAAGAGTGAAGTCATCAGCATATGAGTGAATAGGGTTAAATGTACAGCACAGGTCAATGATCAGTAGAGGGAAGACAGTTGGTGATAGGATAGAGCCCTGAGGTACACCACCAATGATAGCTCTAGGAGAAGAATGCTGGGCATCTACGGCAAGAGCTATTGAAAGACCAGAAAGGAAGCTACAGATGAAGACACAGAAGGAAGGGATGAAACTGTAACAGAACATTTCGGAAATTAAAAGTTTATCCCAGACTCAATCAAAAACGTTTAAGATGTGAAGAGCCATGGCAAAGATTTTGCCAAGTCTTGAAAGGAGGATGAGCAGGAGTATAAGAGTTAGGTGACAATATCGCCAGCAGAGCATCTCTGGTGGAACCTATAATGATGATTGGTAAAAAGACTATGATAGGAAAGGCGCTTTGAAATTATTATATATTTTTTTTAAGAATAAATTGAAAAACAGAGATACAGGATGTTAAAACAATTGAACGATAGCTGGAGGGCTAGGAATCGTCGGCCTTCTTCGTGACAGGCTGAGTGAGAGAAAATTTACAACAATAAGGATAGGTACAAGTTGACAAAGGCAAAAAAGTTTATATAGGCAGGATGTCAGTACACAGGTACAGTTCTTGAGGGCAGCAGGAGGGCTCCCATCAGGCCCAGAAGCCTTATTGGTACTGGGGCTAATGATGGCAGAAAATACATCAAATGAAGACATTTTAATATCAACCATGAGGAAGCCAGAGGCAGAAAGTGATGGAGGAACAGCATCAAAATTGTCAATGGTGGAATTTGTGGAGAAAGTCTAAGCAAAGAGTTCTACTTCATCCGTAGAAGAAACAGCTACAGAGCCAGCTGTGAATAAAACAAAGGGAAAGGTGATGACGTAAAGTTGGTAGAAAGTTTTTTGGCATGGTGCCAGAAGGAGCAGGAAGGATTTGAGTCAGAGTTCAGAGCGTTTGGTGTGAATGAAATTATTGTTAGCTGAATGAAGAACAGACTTAGCACGGTTCCGGCAGAGAAATAAAAGAATTGAGATTCAGGGGTGGGTTGGCTCCGGTACCTTTTGTAGGCCTTCTTGTTGTGGACAGCATAACGAACAAGTGTGATTAAGCCTTTTTGTTTTGTTTTTTTCATTAGACACAGGATGAGAGAAAGGAATGTATATTTCCATGCCCAAGAAAATAACCTCTGTACTGCGCATGGCACACTCAGATGGCTCTTGGCCATGGAACCAATAATCATTCCACGGAAAATTAAGGAAGTATTGTCTAGGGGCTCCCAATCAGGCTCTCCAAATTCCCACAGCTGCCTTTGCTTAGGAGCGTTCACAGGCATTCCTGAAGTGATAGAAAAGGTCAAGGTGATACGGTGATTGGAGGAGCCCAATGGAGAGAAGAGATAAATAGTGCAAGTAGAAGGATTAATTGTAAGGAAGAGGTCAGATATGTTGGACCTCACTCCAAGGCAATCAGGGATATGGGTAGGGTGCTGTACAAGCTGGTCTGGGTCATTAAGGATAGAAAAAATGTAGGCTTGTTCACCAATCTCCATCCTTTCTTCCCTAACACCTTCCTTCTCTTCCTCTTACCCCCCTCTATCGGTGTCATCTTCTCCCTCTCTTACCCCTCCTCCCTCCCTTTCTCCCTCACTTTTCATCTCTCTCTCTCTCTCTCTCTCTTTACATTCCTCCTCACTTTCTCTACCACCTCCCCTTCAAACACCCGTAGCCAAAAACTCTCAAGCCCCTCCTCTCTCCCATCTTCCTTCCTCCTCTCCATCCTCTCTTTCTACTTTCTATCCTCTTCCTTTTCCTCCTCTTTCACCTATTCCTTCCTCTCTCCCCCTTTTCCCTTTTCGTTTCCCCTTTCCTTCTCTCCCTTCCTTCTCTCTCACTATCCCTTTCTCCTTTCATCCTTCCCCCTCATCTGTCCGCACTCCTTCTTCTTTCCCATCCTTCCCTCCTTTCCCATCACTCCTCCTCTCCCTCTCAGTGCCATCACCCTTCTCTCCTGCCGTCTCTCCCTCCCTCCTACCATCCCTCCACCCCTCCTTCTTCCTCCATTCCTCCCCTTCTCCAATGATATAAGATTCTCTAACCCTCCTTCAAGCACCCAAACTCAAGCGTCCTCAACCCAACCCTCAAGTACCAATATAAGAACAGTCGCTCAAGCGCATCCTAATGAGGGGGTAGGCAGCACGGATAATATGGAGACGGAGATATATATATATTTTTTCAAGTGGGCAATGTCTTAGTGATATTTTGGAAATCTGAGGGATTTTTCGTGGGAGATTTAGTTGTTACTGTGGAATATTCTTGTTTCTGGTTCCTTTCTCGTAATGGTTATTATCATTATCATCATCATTATTATTATTATTATTATTATTATTATTATTATTATTACTATTATTATCATTATTATTATTATCATTATTATTATTATTACTATTATTATTATTATTATTATTATTATCATTATTATTTATGTATTTATTATTATTATTATTATTATTATTATTATTATTATTATCATCATCATCATTTTTATTATTATTATTATTATTATTATTATTATTATTATTATTATTAATGTCATTATTATTTTATGACTATTTTCATGAACATCATTATTATTCTAGTTACTGTCACTATCATCCGTGACATTTGTCTCATCATTACGGCCAAAAATATTTCACCTAGGAAACTGAAAAAATCAGTTCTTGCGTAGCGTTCTAAATGGCTATTATACAAAACAGTAGTATGAATGCATTTAGTTTGCAACGCTATAGGTGTCCTGGTATGGCTAAAGTGGTTCAAATTGGATTTTTAGAAAGCCATATGAGGACACATTTCAAAGGCCCGAAGCGAGAGCTAAGAAAATTTGCACAGACTGCCAGAAAACCTGAAACTTTGGTTGACGAAAAGTTGGTGGTGAAATTCGCACTGTTAATTTACCTAGTTCTGATGCATCGTTCATTTAGTCTAATTTTGCTGCTTGAAGTCAATTTTTTCACTAAGTGTATTTTCATTAACACAGAGAGCAGGCCAGCATGCACTCCCTAACCTCCACCTCCAGCGGCCTACACCACACCACATGCACATTAGATATCACACCTATTTCCATCCCCCTTTTGTTTTTATGAATGGATAACACCTGTAATCCGGTGCATGGAATATTTTTCTCATTTATTTGTCCTTCCTGTGTTCACCTCCTGTTAAAATAATAAGTGAAAGTAGAGAAAAGAAATCTGGAATTGCTCATCATGGCACCAAATGCTCTCACGGTAAGGCCAAGGAGAATGTTTCGTTCCTGCTGACTTCATACAGTTTTATTTAGTTATGTGTATGCCCAGCCAACCATCCAGCCACCCACCCGCCTATCCATCCATCAACCAGTCCATCTATCCATCAAACTATCCATCGATCCATCCATGCATCTATCTAATTATCCATTAAAGTATCCATCCATCCATCAACATATCCATCTGTCCATCAATATATCCATCCGTCCTCTCATCCATCCACCCGCCTATCCATCCACTCATTACTCCATTTACCCATCAAACAATCCATTCATCCATCCATTCATTCATCAATCCATTCATCCCATTAAACAATCAGTCTATCCGACCTTCCACCTACCCATCTATCAGTCCGTCTTCATATTCATTTACCACCCCAACCACCCACTCACCGATTAATTCACCCATCCACCCATCCATCCATCCATCCGATTATTCATTCAACATGTATTCACCATATCCATCCATCCACGTTTCTAGCAATCCATTCAGCCATGTAACCATCACCCCATTTTTTTATCAATGCATCCATTCGTCTAACTATCTATCCATCCACTAGACCATCCACCCATCCCTCAATCAACCAACATCCACCCATGCAACAATCGCTGTAATCATCTATCCATCCATCCCTTCCTCCAACATTCAACAGTTAATTTCAACAATATACTCATCAATTTATTCAGTTATCCATCCATCCATCCATTCATACAACAAGTAATTTAACCATCTACAATCCATCCATCCATCCATCCAACAATTAACTTAACCATCTACCCGTCCATCCAACATTCAGCCATACAATCATCCATCTAATAATCCATTCAAGCATTCTATCTGCCCAACCATCCATCCATCTATCCATCCACCCAACCATCCATCCATCCATCCATCCGTCCGTCCGTCCATGCATATTCCCACTAGATCACTATTTCCTCAGTTAATTCTCCCTTCGACAGCTTTTAATAGTGTTACCTGAATCGAACTCCTGCAGGTGAAACAGGGGGAATGTAGGTGAAACTGGGTAAGGAAGGAAACCTGAAGAGGTGAATAAAACTATGATGCGGAACTGATTGACAGGTGAAACAAATGAAACTAAGAGAAGTAAAAATAAAGGTTGATAGATAAAACTAAAAAAACAATACAAAACTTGAGGGGTAGGTGAAACTAAAGAGCGAGGTAAAATAAATGATAGGTGAAACTCAAGGGACGGGTGAAACTTTTGAGGTTGGTGGAACTAAAGAGGCCGATGAAAATAAAGGTTTCTGTTAAATTAGACAGGTAAAACTAAAATATTTTTGTGAAAGTAGAGGTGGATAGTACAGGTGAATTATAAAGACAGGCGAAACGTTGAAGCTGATGAAGAGGGGTTAGGGAGGCTAAAGAAATAGGTAAAGATAAGTACATGATATCACAGACAAAGGAAACAACGAGGAAAGTCAAACTGGAGCTATCACGGTCGTCTCCAACACTTTCATCACCGCACAGTCGCGTTCATTGTATTCTTGCAAGTTTACGGGCGATTTTGTTCAACTCAGAGCAGCCTTTTGGAAATGGAAGATCTGGGCAGAGTTAAGGTGCTCTCATAACCTTGGTAAAGAAATCTGGTTAGCACACACACACACACACACACACACACACACACACACACACACACACACACACACACACACACACACACACACACACACACACACACACACACACACACACACACACACACACACACACACACACACACACACACACACACACACACACACACACACACACACACACACACACACACACACACACACACACACACACACACACACACACACACACACACACACACACACACACACACACACACACACACACACACACACACACACACACACACACACAAGGAGCAAGCATTACGTTCTAGGGCTGAAGGGTTAAGCAGTGTGAGGTTATGTTTGTCAGGTACTTTCCTTGTTAGTTACAAACCATTTCCACCACCCTCAGCCTGTAATGAACAACACTCAGGTGAGGAAAATAGTCCAGAGTTGGTAATATTAAAGCGATAGACCTGTCCCAACCATGAGAGGGTTAAGGATATCAGTGTTAATACTTTAAGGCTCGTTTAAGTAAGCTCACTAACACCTCTAAGCGAATTATTTTTCCTTAATAATCCTTACTATCCATTTCTGAGTCACTTAAATCATAACACGTTTTCCTAAGCGGTTTAGTTTAGCTTATTGCTCCTGACTGTCCTCCTGTGTGTCATTTACATCATCCAAACATCACCACACTCAGCATAAATAACATACAAATTTACATCAATTAAAGAATCCAAAAATAAATCGCTAAAGAAGAGGTGCCAGGGAACTTTCTTCATCAAAGTAAATACAGACCTAATGTTTCTATAAATATCTAAGCAAAGGAGAGTCTCAAGGATAGTTAGTAGGAACAGAAAAAAAAGATATAAAACCATCAGAGTTACAAATCGGAAACTAGAAGAGATCCCGAGAGTGAAACACATGAAATTAGGAAGTGAAACAGGTAGAAACAGCGACAAGGCAGTGAATAGTCCCGGTGGTGATGCTTTCTGGCTCTACTGCTAAATGAGTACATGCGGTAGGCTTCCTTGTGGCACTGACGAGAGAGAGGGATGGAGAGAGAGAGAGAGAGAGAGAGAGACACACACACACACACACATTCATGTACACACATGTGCATGCGCGCGAGCACACACACACACATACATACACGCACGCGCGCGCGCAGAGAGAGAGAGAGAGAGAGAGAGAGAGGGAGAGAGAGGTCGGAATACGTTCCACGCTGAGGCTTCCTTTTAATGATGGTGTGAATGGAGAGAGAAAGGAGAGATGGAGAGATGAGGGGAGAGATGGAGGTATGATAAGAGGGGAGGGGGAGGGGAGGGGAGGGGAGGGGAGTGGAAAGGGATGAAGAGAGAAAAAGGGAGAGGAGGGGAAGGGAGAAGATTGAAATAAGAAAGGGGACAAAAATGAGAGAGAGAGAGAGAGAGAGAGAGAGAGAGAGAGAGAGAGAGAGAGAGAGAGAGAGAGAGAGAGAGAGAGAGAAAAGAGAAAAAGAAATAATGAAGGAGAAAATTATGGGACAAACTAATACGAGTTCCTCGCACTCTCTCTCTCTCTCTCTCTCTCTCTCTCTCTCTCTCTCTCTCTCTCTCTCTCTCTCTCTCTCTCTCTCAGTAATCATTTTATTCCTTTCTCTTCTATTGTCTTTGTTTTTGTCATTCATTCCCTCCGTCTTCGAATTCATCTATTTCCTCCTACCGTTTCTCCCCCTTCCTTCTCTTCCTCCTTCCCTCCTGCCCCTGGAGCCTCTTTCCTTTGTTACCCTTTAATTCTTTTTTTCCTACTCTTTCTCTCCTCTTTCTTCCTTTCCCTCCACCTCGTCCCACTTTCTTTCTCCTCTTCTTCTTTTCTGCCATCCATCGTTCCCTTCCCTTCATCTTATTCTTTCCTCCACCTCCTCTTGGTTCCCTCCTTGTTCCTTCTCTTCCCTACTCCTTCGTACATTTCCTTCCTCCTCTTACTTCTCCCCCCCCCCCTAAAAAAAACATTTCATCCCTCCATGACTTTCCTAGGCTCCCCCCAGCCTCCAAGTGTTCTCCCATACACTATGCATCTCTCCTCCACACCTCATTGGTCTCCCACATCACTTCCTACTCTTTTCCTGCAGTCCTGATCGTCCTTCACACACTTGCCCCTCTCCTGCCACCGCTACCACTCTCCTCCAACCACTTAACCCTTCCACATTACCCCCTACCCCATCCCACACCCTTTCCATAATCCTTCAACCTCACCCACACCACTCCAATCTTATCCACACCCCTCCAACTTCATCCACTCCGCTCCAGCCTCACTCACACAGATCCAACCTCACCTCGCCTCTCTAACCTCATCCACACCATTCCAATCTCATCCACAGCACTCCAACCTCACCCACACCACTTCAATCTTATCCACACCAATCCAACTTCATCCACTCCGCTCCAGCCTCACTCACACAGATCCAACCTCACCTCACCTCTCTAACCTCACCCACACCTCCCCAACCTATTCCACAGTCCTTCCACGCCAGCAGATGCCCTCTCAGTGTTGCCAATACCCCCCTCAGGGATGGGAGTGCAGAAGCAGCATAGTTGGATGGATATAACGTTTGTCTCTCTCATATAAGACTCGATGGGAGAGGAAGGGAAATGGAGGAAGGGAAAGCGAGGGAAAAGAAGGGAAAAGGGGGAAAGGAGGAAAAGAAGAGAATATGGGGAAAGGAGGAAAAGAAGAGAAAAGGGAGGAAAGAAGGGTAGGGGAAGGGTGGAGAAAAGGAACTGGGATATAAGAAGAAAGTGGGCAAACGAGACGAGAAGAGCTGGAAACGGATGAGGAAGAAAGAGTGGATTTAGAAAAAAAAAATGCAAGGCTGGAAGGGAAGATAAAGGAAGGGAAATGAAGGCAAGGGAAGGGAAGAGGAGGAAAGGGAGGAGAAAGAAAAGAAATAAATGGGGAGGTAAGGGAGGTGATGGAATGGGAAGGGAATGAAAGAAAAACTAGTGGAAACAGGAAGGGAAGACAGGGGAGAGAAAGGAAATGGAAGAGAAAATCAGCAGCATGAGCCAAGGGAAATCATACTGTGCGTCTTTTATTAAATAGGATGGAAATGGGTAAGGTTGGAAGGAAATGTAGAAGAGAAATGGAGAAAAAGAAGAGAGCCTTAAGGAGACTATGCAAGAAGATTAGAGGAGAGAGAGAAAAAAGGAAAAAGTAATGGATGGGGAGAGAATGAAATGAAAGGCGAGGTGCAAGAAGCGAAAGGAAGGGAAGGGAAGAGAAGGGAAATCGTCTCACTCGGATAGATACAACGTCAGTTTCTCTCTTTTACGACTGGATGGGAAAGGAGAGGAAGAGGAGGAAAGGGATGGGAAAAGAAGTGAAGGGAGGGGAGAGAAGGGGTAAGAGAGGAAGGGATTGGAAGAGACGAAGAGTAAGGGAAAGAAAAAGCAAGGAAAGGAAAGACAAATCGGTGAATGGAAAAAAAGTACATGAAGGAAAGGGAAAGAAGGGTAGCGAGGCATGGGAAAGAAGGACAGGGAAAGGAAAGGAAAGGGAGGGCATAGAAGTAGAAGGGATGGGATGGGAGGAGGGGTAAGGGAAGGAAATGCAAGGAATGGGAAGAGAAGAGTAGGAAATAAAAACAGCACGGGAAGGGAAGGGAAGAGATAGGAATAGGAGGGATGGGATGGGACAAGGAATAAGGGGGGGAAAAGGAAAGGAAGGGAAGAGAACGGCAATGAATGATAATGCATGGATGGAAATGGAAGGATGGAAAGGGTAGCGAATGATATACAGGAACGGAAGGGAAGGGGAGAGGGAAATCCGATCCTCACCTCCTCGTGGGCCCCCCCCAAGGTTAAGCTAACGACAACAGTACCGTTGCGACAGGCCCAGCTAGCAGGCAACGGGCAACCAACTGCTCAAGGAACACAAACTTTGCCTCGGAACGCAGTCGACAATAATGATTAACTCATTTAATCTACAGTGGAGGAAGGGCAAACAGGGAGTTGGAGTCACTGTCTCGTAAGAGCTGGCTCAGAGGATATGTAACATCGATCAGCACAATGAAGGAATCATGGCCTTTTCCGTCAAACTCAAAGAAGACAAAAGTTTTATACAATTGTATTCGCCACAACAAGGAAGGAGCACTGAAGAAAGAGAATTTTTCCACCAAGAACTTCAAAATGTCAACGACAGATTACCAAGCAATGAACATGTGTTTAAAATAGGTAATATGAATGACCACATTGCAAGAGAGAGCAAAGACTAGAAAACAGTAATGGAATCATAGTGTAGATGAGAGAAACATTCATGTATGAAAAACCATATGAGCATAATATGCTTTACGAACACAGAGAAAGTCACAAATGGACCTGGTATCGCTGGAACAGAGAGAGCCAAGAATACACCAATAAATCCACGATAAATTAAATGTTAACAAACGACAAAAAGATTTTTAATAATAAGAGTATACTATTTGTATCGTGCGATGCTGACCACCGTTTAGTTACTGAAAAGCTAAAAACCCAACGCCCTAAATTATTCAGATGTAAAGCCAAGAACAGGTTTATCCGGGGAAAGCTAAAAGAAAATGTAAAGAAATAAAAGTACAAGAAAAACAGCAAACGGAATGGAACAGAAAGTTCAGAGGAGAACTGGGGAAAATTTCAAGAATCACAATGATTGCCAAAAGAACAAGAAGCAGTGCTGGGCACAGCAAACCCGTCCTCAGCAGTCATTTTAGTATTGACCTATAAACACAACAGGATATCTAGTCAAAGATGTCACATATCAAATTTGGAGTAAATCGGGTGAAAAATGACGATTTTATGTCCATTTGAAATTTTAGGCCCGACCCACCTGACAATGACCCCCCCTAACCTCTAACTGGGGGGTGGCCACCGTGATGTAATGAGGCATGTTATAGAATTCAGATTTGAAAGATGCACATTTAGGTTTTGGTTTCATGCCGGTATGACGAATTTGGGAGGAGTTATGCCGAAAAAACGAATTTTATATTATACTTTTGGGGGGCTACAGCCTGGGCCTTGGCTCAATTTGGCCCAAATTTTATTCAGGTGATCGGAAGGTCATAGCCCATCAACCCTACAATTTTAGTCAAAATCGCACCGGTAGTTTTCGCGTAATGTTGTTAACAGTCATACAGACAAAAACAGACAGACAAACCGAGTGAAAACAATACCCCTCCCCGAGCCCCTCCGGGGCGAGGACGGGTAATAATGTAGTCCAAAACCTCGCATGGAAAAAGGAAAAAAACAAACACCACGGTGGACGGACCAAGTAAGTTGTAAAACGAAAAATGTTAACCTTCCGGAGACAGTTGAAAACAAGAAAAGTTGAGGATAGAGAGGTGTATGTGGAAACAAAAAGAGAAGCAGCATAAGTCAAGGAAGGACTTCGAAGAGGATGTAGGCTATTGGGCACTAGGAAGCTAATCAACAGCCACGCGAATAATTATCGTAAAGTTTCGGCACCACCAACAAACACTATAAAAATGAGAAAAAAACAGTTAACAACTGATCCAAACGAAATTAGCAAGAGATGGAGAAACTGTTTTAAGGGACTCTTTAACATGCCGATTGACAAGGAAGCAAACATAAAGGAACTTTTTCAACAGGATAATGATCACCAACGTGAACCTATTACTTTAGAACAGATCATAAAAAAATCTAAACACAATGAAGAGTGGGAAACCTCTTGGAGAAGATCCACTATTAAGCCGAGATCTTGAAAAATATTGGAAAGCTTGGTTTACTACGGATGAAAGATCTAATGAATGAATGCTGGAATGGAGGGAGAACGCCAGAGGACTGGAAGAGATCAATTATTTGCTCTGCTTTTACGAAAGGGGGCAAAACTAACTGTGAAAACTACAGAGGTATAGCACTAATGCCACACATAGCAAAGGTTTAAGAGCACATTTTAGAGAGAGGACTTTGAGAACAAGTAGAGAACTAACTGGGAGAATGACAGTATGGTTTTAGACCCGGAAGATCAACCACTGATCTGACTTTACACTGAAAATGATTTCTGAGACAGATTGGGATTAGAAAGACTTCCGACAATGCTAAGAAGGCTATTGTGGAGCATAATGCGAAGACAGGAATATGGGATAAACTTAAAACTTATAAGGAATACAATGAACACGAACGAGAAGTGTTTATGCAAAGTGAAAACGACAGGTAAAGATGAGTGGTTTAATGTCACAACTGGAGTGGAACATGGGAATGTGTTTTCATCAGTACTATTTATCGCTTTTATGGACTTCTGTGCATGACAAATCACAGCAAGAAATGAAGAGGGGATCATATTTGGATACGCAGACGACCTAGCTTTAGTGACAAACGACGGAAGTGCTACAAAGGTTTCTTACAGTTTGAGACGAAGAACTGGAAGCTAAAGGGATGAAAACATGTAAAGAAAAAATGAAGTATTGCTACTGTTCAGAAACCAAGAAGAACTGAACATCGCAGTTGGAGAAAGCATCATCAAACAGACTGACAGATTTATGTGTTTAAAAGTTTCGTTTGGAACTGAAAATGACATGTTGCTGGAAGTTACTAGTAGAATTTAAATATTTAACACGGCGTTTGCTATGGTTTACCCAGTTCTTAAAGATAAACACGGATCGAGAGAGGCTAAGATTATAACATATATACAAGTATAATACGACCGATCCTGACGTTTGGATATGAAGCATGGTCTCTAACAACCCCCCCCCAAAAAAGCAACGTTCAGTCATGTGTAATGAAAGCTTTAAGTCTGATTAAAGGTGTGGCCAAAAGAGACAGAATTAGGAATCATGAAATCCAAGAAGAGCTTGGCATTAGGAGTATCCTAGGATACACAGACAGAGGACAACTGCGATGGTTCGGTCATGTGAAGACTAAAATAAGAAGGATACCCAAGGAAATGCCACGAGCGAAGATCACAAGGAAGACGGCCGCTGGGAAAACCGAGAATGAGATGGCGACAACATCGATGTAGCAATGAAAAAGAGATTAACAGCCTTAGAACAATCTGAAGCGGAGCAAATGTATGAAAATCGGGATCGATGGCGCGACTTCGTGCTGCGAAGAAGAGTCTGAAAAAGGTGAGAAAGGAAATGGAAGGAAAGGGATGGGAAGGAAATGGAAGGGCTAGGATGAGAATGAATGGGAAGGGATTGGAGGAGGCGAGAAAGGGAGGGATGGGAAAAGAAGGGAAAGGGAGGGAACTGCGGGGATGGAGGGAAAAGACAGGGAGGTAAAAGATAGGAAGTGAGGGAAAGGTTTGAGAGAGGATGGAAGGGAAAGGAAGGGATGGGATGCAGAGGGAGGAGAGGAGAAATACACACGAATGGCTATAACATTAGTGTCTCCATTACAAGACTGAATGGCAAGGGAAAGGAAGCGAATGGAAGAGGTGGGGGGGGGGATGAGAGGGATGGGCAGGGGAGAGGAGGGGTGGAGAGCCAAGGGAAGGAAGAAATGAAATAATAATGAGGTGGGAGAGGGGAGGAGTTAGTAGACAAAACAAGAGGGGAGAAGAGAATGAGGTGTACGATTAACTAAGAACAAAAAAGAAATAGAAGTGGGTAGGAAAGGAAATGGAAGGGAAGGAATGGGAATGGATGAAAAGGGACAGGAAGGAACATGAAAGGAAGAAGAGGGTAGGGATGGGAGGGAAGTGAGGGAAGGGAAAGGAAAAGGGAAGAGATGGGTGGGAAGGGAAGAGAAGCATATCACTCGGATGAATCTAAACTCATCTCACTCCTACAAAACTAGCTGTGAAGGAAAAGGGAAAAGAGGACTGGGGAAAAAAAAAAGCTGAAAACAACAGAAAAGAGAAATTACTGAAAAATACGAATGGAAAAGAACAGAAAAAAAAGAAGAGGGAAGAGAGGGGAAGGGATGGGACAGAATGGGAAGGAAAGGGAAGAGAGGGGAAGGGATGGGACAGGATGGGAAGGAAAGGGAAGAGAGGGGAAGGGATGGGACAGGATGGGAAGGAAAGGGAAGAGAAGGGAGCAATAAAGGAAGGGCTGGGAAGAAAAGGGAAGGGAAACGACAGTAAGGGAAGGGGATGAGAAGGAAAGGGAGGGAAGGAGACAACAAGGGAGGGGGTAGAAAGGGAGGGGGTAGAAAGGAATGGGAAGGAATGCGATGGTAGGGGACAATAAGGGAGGGGAGGGGAAGGAATGGGAAGGCAGAGGACAGTGACGGAGGGGAAGGGAAGGAAGAAGACAGTCAGGGAGGGGATGGGAAGGAAAGCGAAGGAAGAGGACAATGAGAGAGGGGAGTGGAAGGGAATGAAAGAGGTGGGATCTGAAGGAAATAGAAAGAAAACAAAGAGAGGTGGCATAACTGGATGTTGCAGTAATCCCAGTCTTATGAGACTTGCTTGGAAGGTAAGCGGGTAAAGAGAAGGCAATGGAGGGGAAAGGATGGGAAGGAAAAAAAAAAAATGTTTAGAAGGGAAGGGACTTACATGAGTGAAAGAGTATGCTTCATCCAAAATATACCAGCTTTGAAAGAATCTCACCAACCTATACCTAAAAGGGTTGATGCATTAATCTCACACAAATCAAGCTCTGTGCACCAATTTCTAGGAAAGACTATTACATCTAGTCATTAACTAAACATTGCATATATTTTTTTTTATGTTAGACGCTTATTAAAAAAATATAGTTAACAATTCTTTGGTAGGAGATAAATTTAGCATAAAATAACATGTGACCTTCGTATCAGAGATACTGCTTACAGTATTGCCAGCTCCAAGAAAGTACTGACTTATGAATAGGCAGATCAGTTTACAACATTATATATATATATATATATATATATATATATATATATATATATATATATATATATATATATATATATATATATATATATATAGATAGATAGATATATATATAGATAGATAGATAGATAGATAGATAGATAGATAGATAGATAGATAGATATAGATAGATAGATAGATAGATAGATATGGATATAGATATAATGACTAATTCCACCGGTGGCCAACAAGAATATTAAACGGTTGCTAGAAGAAGAATGGTTCAGAAAAATTCCAAGAGATTTCTTACATCAAAGAAACTTGATCAATCTATCTATCTATTGCCAGACGCCTCAATCCCGTTTGGGGTGGCCACAAACAAATCGCCTCCAAGTCGCCCTGTCCCCCGCCATTTCACTGCCCTGCTCCCAACTCACACACCCCTCTCTCATATACCTCTCCACCCCATCCCTCCATCTCATCCTCGGCCTCCCCCTCCCTCTTCCCCCCTCCACCTCACTCATATACACTCTCTTCGTCAGTCTTTCACCCTCCATCCTCTCCACATGGCCAAACCACCTCAGTGTGTTCCTCATAACGCTCCCTATCACATCCACATCCACACCACAACGCTCCTTTATATCCTCATTCGTCAGTCTGTCTCTCCACGTGACTCCACAGGCTCCTCTTAAATAACTCATTTCCACTGCTCTCACTCTTGACTTGTGTCCTTCCAACAATGTCCAAGCTTCACTTCCGTACGTTAGAGTTGGTATCACAATACTGTCATGTAGTAACTTTTTCACTTCCATGCTCACTTCCCTGTTTCTTATCACTGCTTTCAAGGAACCAGCAACCTTTCCTCCCTGCTGTACCCTTTCTAGCACTTCACCCTCCAAACCTCCATCCTTACTCATCACACTACCCAAATACTTAAACGTACTCACATTTTCCAATTCCTCACCATCCAACCTCGCTGTACATTCACTAACTTCACCTCTCTCAAAGACCATCACTTTACTCTTCCCTACATTCACCTTTAGGTTCCGTTTCTTACACACTCTCTCAAACTCATCCACCAAGCCTTGCAGCTCCCCTTCGTCTTCACTCAACAACACAGTATCATCTGCAAACAACAGTACAGGGAGTTTCCAAACACTATCCTCTCTCACCAGGGCCACTCCAACATCCACTACCCTACCTTGTACCTCTTTAATTAACCCATCCATGTACAGATTGAACAACCATGGAGACATGACACATCCCTGTTTCAAACCAACTTTCAAAGAGAAAAATTCACTTAGTTCACCATCCACACGCACTGCAGCCTTCGCACCATCGTACATACTCTTCACAGCATTCAACAACTTCCCATCTACTCCATATATTCTTAACACTTTCCACAATCCTTGTCTATCCACCCTGTCATATGCTTTCTCCAAATCCATGAAAGCCGCATACAACTTCTTTCCCTTCTCTAGAAACTTTTCCACTAAAGATCTAAGAATGAATATCTGATCTACACAACCTCTTCCCTTCCTAAAGCCTCCCTGTTCTTCTCCAATTAATTTCTCTGTTCTTTCTCTAACTCTGCCTATAAGTATCCTACCATACACTTTTCCTATTATACAAAGAAGACAAATGCCCCTATGATTACCACACACTTCTTTTTCCCCTTTTCCTTTGTACAAGGGAATAATTATACCTGACTTCCAATCCTCTGGGACTCTACCTTCCTCCCAGGCCAATCTGCACATCTTCCACATCCATTCTACTACTATCTCTCCCCCATGCTTCAGCATATCACCACACACTCCATCAATTCCTGGGGCTTTCCCCGATTTAACTTTCTTCATTGCTTCCACAACTTCTGTCCTACTGATTTCTTCCTGTCTTCTCACCTCCCTCCTTCTCCCAGCCATTCCCCAGCCACTTATACTCGCATTACTTCCATCCTCTACGTTCAATAATTCCTTAAAGTGTTCTCTCCATCTGCTCACTTTTTCTCCCTTCTCCACTAGTAATCTACCATTTTTATCTTTCACACCCCTGCTAACTTCACTTCCACCCTGTCTTACTCTTTTCACTTCTCTCCAGAACATTTTCTTACAGTCCCTCCACTTTACACTCAAATTCCTTCCAAATTCCTCATCCACTCTCTTCTTACTCTCTCTTACTAATCTTTTCACCTCTCTCTTCCTTTCCACATGTAACTCTCTCTTCCGCCTCTCAACTTCTTCCACGCCTTTATTTCTCATCCATTCATTGTATGCTTTCTTCTTTTGTGCCACAGCCTGTTTCACCTTTTCATTCCACCACGCTGTTCCTTGCACCCCCCTCCGTCTTCTCTTCCTTCCACACACCACATCACATGCTGCACATATTTCTTCTGTAAATATCTTACACATACCTTCCACGTCTCCCATCTCCTCCAATTCATATTTGCCCAATCAATCCTCCACTTCTCTCTTATACTCTGCCTTTTTCTCATCCTCTTGTAACCTTTCCACTCTCCTTGCAACTACTCCTTCCTCTCGTCTTTCCCTTCTTCTATTCCTCCATCTTACTTGCATCCTAATTCTGGCCACCACCAAGTAGTGGTCAGAAAGTCCACTCCCCCAACCTCTATACACTCTTGCATCCTTTACACATCTTCGCATCCTTTCATCCACACACACATAATCAATCATTGCCTTCCTTTCATTCAGTTCACCACCCACCCTTCTCATCACTCGCCATGTATACCTGTGGATCATTTTATGCCTGAAGAGGGTATTGGCTATCACCAACCCCCTCCCAGCACGAATGTCCACTAACGTACTCCCATTCTCATCTATCTCAGCAGGCACACCCCACTCACCAACTATTCCATCCACCTTCACATTACCAACTTTACCATTCATATCACCAATCAAAAACACTCTCTCATTCCTTCCAAACTTTTCCATGCACACTTCCACATTTGTCCAGAACTCTTCTCTCACTCTTCTAGCAAGATCTTGCGTTGGCGCATACACACACACACAATCGCCCACATTTGTATTCCAACTTTCAACTTTACGCACAAAATCCTTGACCCAACTGATCCATACTGTCTTATGCTCTTCGTAGACGGTAATTATAAATAATATGACCAATGCTATGAAACAAAATGGCATAAAAAGTGTTGCAGCAGAAATACAGACACACTAACAACGACAGTACGCACAAAATGCCTGCCTCTTCTGTACCCTTGATGACTCATGTAGCCTAACAGGGATGAAGACTGAACACCTCTCACCATTTCATGAGTCCCATAAATGACCCTTAAAACTTAGGGGGTTGTCTACTCCTTAGCGCACGTGAGTAAATCATCAGAACTGGTAATTATTTGTTAAGCTCATGGATAAGATTATAAGGCTGTGGGTCAACAAGTGGAAATACTCGTACAATAACCTGATATTGTGAGTGAATCTCTAAGTAATGATGTGGCTGAGTGCATGAATTTTAATGTGACTTTTGTGGTGAATGATAATATGAGAACAGTTATGAGGTTCACATAATGTGGCAATGAAAATTAGTAAGACTGTTTGCGGGAGGCGGTGGTCAAGTCGGTTGAGAAGTGGCTTGCAGTCCCAGTGGACGCGGTTTCGAATCCAGGCTGGGAAGAGAACAGATGAAGGATCGAAATTTCGTTAAAACCAGACATTGCTGATCTGCTATGAGACCTTTCGACATGTCGTTAAAACACCCTCGCTACCACCAGTACACCAGTCCTATATGAGACAGCACCAGCATGTATGCAATATGGATGGTCAGTGATAGCGCCCCAGTGGTAGCATTTGGGGGAGGCGGTGGCTCAATCGGTAGAGAGTTGGCCTGCAGTCCTGACGGACCCGGGTTCAAATCCCGCTGAGGCAGGGAACAGTTTAAGGATTTGAATTTCATAAAATCAGACTTTACTGATCTACCAGAAGACCCGCCGACATGTCGTAAAAATACCCCCGCTAATACCAATACATCAGTCCTATATGAGACAGCCCTAGCATGTATTCAGTATGGACGATGGGTGTTAGCGCCGAAGTGGTGACATGTAGAGGTGTGCGGTACGTAGGAGGACTACTGGGCCTTGAAATCAGGCTGTGAAGCCTATGCCCAGAGTCGGTCACATAAAAAAAAAAAAAAAAAAAAATGTCGAGGCGAAGTACGTAGGAGGGCTGCTGGGCCTCGGGGAACGTGCTGTTAAGCCTATGCCCAAAGTTGGACACATAAAAAAAAAGAAAGGAAAAGAAATGCAAACTTTGCGTTATCCTCGATTAATGTCGACGATCTTATTCACCCCAGAAAACACACACACACACACACACAAAGTAACAAGTTAGAGATGTGTGGACTAACACCTTGGTCAAGAATTTATGTTTTTTTTAATTCCTGGCACCACCAAACGACTTTCTTAGTCCCATAAAAACCCGTTGCAGTAAGAAACGTATCACCTGAAACTTCGTGGGTAAGAATATGGCTAGGTAAGAATGTCGGTGAAAAACGCTAAAGAGAATTATTTAACTCAAAGAAGAATGGCATGTTTACAATTATACTTTTGCTGCCTCCACACAACATAATCTGAGACCTCTTGTACTGGAGGGGTTACTGTGTTATGAGTTTCTGAATTAATTATAAGAACCTATGTGTGTGTGTGTGTGTGTGTGTGTGTGTGTGTGTGTGTGTAGGTATGCATTTATGCATATATGTATGTATGGATGTATATATGTATGAATGCATGTATTCTTATGAATGAATAAATGTGTGCATGTAATGTATGTATATATGTATGGATGGATGGATGGATGGATGTGTATATATATGTATGTATAATTATGAATGAATAAACTTGTGCATGTATTGTGTGTATGTATATAAGTATGTATGCATGCATGCTTATGAATGAATAAATTTGTGCTTGTAGTGTATGTATGTATGTACTCATTTACGAATGAGTAAATGAATATGTGTATATATGACTGTATGTATATCTGTGTCTATGTATGTTTATGGTTATATGCAGGCTACTGTATGGAGAGAGAGAGAGAGAGAGGGAGAGAGAGAGAGAGAGAGAGAGAGAGACAGACAGACAGACAGACAGACAGACAGACAGACAGAGACAGATACAGAGAGAGAATGAAGACTAAGAATGCAATGGTAAAAGGCTGTATATCTGAATTAATTCATGAGGGGATGGGGCCATGTATAAACTGATGAATAAATGGGTGAGAATTTGGGATTAAGAATGTACAGTTCCGGCCATAAATTTTGATATACTCCACTGCGACAAATAACAAAACAATGAACAATTACTCTCAAAACCCAGGAATGCAATAATCGAAAATCAACAATCTTAAAAACTTTGTATAAAAGCTTCGTTTTAGTTTTGCGAAAGCATAAAGCGATACTATTGTCCCCAGCTATTTGTGTGGAATTGTGTGTGCGTATAAGTTAGAATGTCAGAGAGTTTGATTGTGAGGCTGTGAATGGAAGCTAGTTTGTGAATAATTTAGACTGTAAGGCAGTGAGAGAATTAATGTTTGTAAAGCTGTGAGAGGTAGACTATTAGACTGTAAGAGAGTACGTTAGACTCCAAAGTCGTCAACGTAACAAAGCGAGACCGTGAAAGGTATATTGAGAAGATGAGAGAACGCTAGAATAGACGATCGTGAATGAATAAAAAAGAATGTGAGGTTATGAGAGTTTATTTTGAGACCTTGAAATATAGGTAAGGTTGTGGGAACCAAGGTGGCTCAATCGGTAGAGAGTTGGCCTGCAGCCCTGACGGACCCGGGTTCAAATCCCGCAGGGGCAGGGAACAGTTTAAGGATTTAAATTTCATAAACATCAGATTTTACTGATCTACCAGAAGACCCGCCGACATGTTGTAAAAATATCCCCGCTAATACCAATACACCAGTCCCGTATCAGACAGCCCTAGCATGATGCTCAGTATGGACGGTGGGTGTTAGCAACGAAGTGGTGACATGTAAAGATGTGCTGTACGTAGAAGGACTACTGGGCCTTGAAAGCAGGCTGTGAAGCCTACGCCCAGAGTCGGACACATAAAAAAAATAAATAAATAAAAAAGGTCTACTGTAAGGTTGTGAGTTAGACTGTGAAGACGTGAAAGCTAGTTATACTATGAGGTTATGAGTCAAATTTAGATATTGAAGATGCAAGATAAAAAGCAAAATATCGTTAATTTTTGAAGTTATGAGTAAGGATAAGTTACGAGTAAACTGTTGTGTTGTAGAGAAAATGGGATGATTGTTTAATATTGTAAGTATGTGAGTGAGGCCACGAGACTGTGACTAAGCAGAATTTTATGGCTAAGAGCAGAACTGAGATGGCAGGTTGATATTGTCTTTTTCCGAAAATGAACCTGAGGGATAAGTTGTCATGCAGCTCTGCCTGAGTGGGAGATTTCCGTCCGTCCGTCCGTCCGTTCGTGTGGGCTCTACAATTCCGCACCTATGAATTGATATCGATGACCGGTGTGTCAAGACGAATCCCCTTCATCTGGCGATTTCCTTCGTTTTAGTGACTGACATGCTCATATCAACTCCAAGATCACACTGACCAAAAAAAGTTAAGACCATAGAGTAAACCTATTTATTTACAGGAGTATAGGTTCAAAAATTAATATTACTGGAAAAAGTACTTAATATGCAAGAATTTATGCTCTCATCACAGTTCTGATAAACCCCACGAAAAATTAGCAGACTGAAAGAAAATTTAAATGTTCATTTGTGTCGCTAGCTCGTAAGTAGTGTTCGAAAGCGGCAAGAAAATGAGTATGCAGATCATTCATATGGTGGGATGAAGATGCATCTTATGGGCATAGTCTTAAACTGTGGGCGGGCGTTCACCTTACTCTATCCATATCTTCTGGTAATAATAACGCACGAAAGGAAGAGCGTTCCCCCGAGAACTGGAGAGGATTACCACAGCGTAGTACAGGAATCCGCGGTGAGACACATAGCAGCCTTTCCCACGCCCCTTCGTCATATTATAGTAGCCTTGTGCACAGAAAACTATGTAGAATCTGAAGGACCATATGGTGTGTGTGATGGGAATTTTCATTTAATGATAAAAACATCGTGCAAAGAAAAAAATAGCGTTTAATATATTTACCATTTTAAAAGACTTCACCACTCCTCCGGAGATGGTTAATTTACGACGAGACGAAAACAAAGATGAGATACTGTATCCACTTCCATTTCATTTTTCACTATTTCTTCTAAGCTGTTTATCAGATATGGTGAATGATACTTGTATCATTAGTTTGATCAGCTCATGAAATGATTCCTACAGTAAAGAATGGACAAGAACTACCTAAACAGACGATTCGTGCACAGCTAGTTAGTTTGAATGACGAAGTCTCATGTTTGCATTCAGTAAACTTTTTAAGTTCGCACTATTATTGTTTTGGCTTGGCAATATATTATGCTGGTGTATTTTGGTGTAATTTGAACGAACTTAACCTTTATTTTCGGCGCTCGTAATTGGTTTTCAAATTCCCCCTCCCCCCACCTAGTGTCTTGGGGGACTGGTGGGATTTCGGGATTCCGGGTGGGAAAAATGGCAAAAATAAGGACTTGGAGCAGAAATACAGTCAAAATCGGTATGACCAGCCAAGGTGTATTCGTAGGGTTATTACTGACCGCATGAACCCCTTTGAAGCTATGTCTGACACTGCATTTTTCCTACGGTACGAATTCTTCAAAGCCTGTTATGCACACTCTTACACAGAGTATTCAAGAACAAAAGCCAGTCTTAATAAAAGAGGTAAGAATTGCTAACTTTAAGAAATTATATTGTATGTCAATCTTAGAAACTGTCATTTTTTTTATTTTTTTTATTATTTAAAGATTTTAAATTTCAGAATTAATCAGTGTTACCAACTGTTTGCCGTGCCTGCCCACATGACGGGGTGCGCTCTCACGCATTCAAGATTGCCACTTATGTTGAAGGTGTGAGCTTCCACTTCAAGAGGGACAGGGAAAGGGTAACTCCTGCCCTTAGTTTCAAGACTACGGGCATTAATGCCTTCCGGTATATAAATGGATTACACAGTAGTCTAACACAGTGGATGCAAAATCTGCAAGCAGTGGTTAACAAAGGATCCGCTACACGTGGCAAGGATTACAGATTAAATTCGTCTTTGGGATCCAGTAATACAACTCACAGCTAACATAACTTTATGGAAGTGAATATGTACAGTTCCGTGCAGATGAAAGGGAAGTGCAATCTCAGCCCTGGCACACACGCAATGGGTCGCTTCTACCTGACAGATTCCTTACTATTCGTAAGAGGGGGAGAGAACGCAGGGAAGAGTAGGGGGGTGGAAGTGGGAGTAGTGGCCGATGAGAGGAGGGTGGGCAGAGGTGGTGAACTCAGTGGGGGAAGGAGGAGGAAGGGAAGAGAGTGGTAATAGTTACCATATCAGCATTACCTACTTCAGGTGAATGATATTGGCCTAATGTCGCGTTGTTGTTTGTGTAAGCTATGGGAATCACTTTGGTGTAAATCCGTAAGCCATATATAGATATAACCACAATTTGCAAGTGTAAAAGACTTGAAGTCGTTGAATAAGATAGTGGTCGTGGAATGGTGGGAAAAAAGGGGGGTCAGGAGGTGGGGTGATTGTAAGGTTGCCAACTATGGGAAATTAGTGATAGTGTGTAGGATATTATATTCCTTTAGCCTCATGCAACTCTGTTAACCTTTAGATTTATACAACGTAATAACAGTACAATCTGTAGTAGTTAATAGCTCATTTTCAAATGAAACAAGTTCGTGAGGTACGGTTTCCCACCATGAACCGAGATGTTGACGGTGCTGCCGACTTTACGAATAGCATAGCAGCTGGATTCATCATGGAGAAAAGACTTGACCATTTAGCACAATGAGGCCGCATCACTGGGATACTGGACACTGGGATGTCTGTTCGCGCCACAGCCACCAACATGGGAATATCCATGAGAACTGTTTTGAGGTGGATTCATAGGTAAGCATAAAGATGAAGATACTACACATGATGAATTACTTATAACTGTATGGACAGTGTTTAGGTGCTAACCTAAAAAACTACAGTTGTTACAAAAGTATTCCACAGGTGGCAGGAGAGTGGTTTAGATAAGCTGCCTCACGGTAGGCCGTACCGCACTACTCCTGTTGTGGACCAGGATAATGTATCCACGGCACAGCAAAACCCTCTCACAAATGCTGTAGCCATCCGTGATGCCCTGAACCTGGATGCCAGTGAGCGGACAGTGAGGCGGCGACTGCTCACGGTCGGGATACATCGCCGAGTGCCAGCAGCCAAGGAGAGGCTTACCCAGCGGCACTGGGAGGGAAGGTTGCAGTTTGCTCAGCAATATTTTGGTAAGGAGAACGAGTTTTGGGGCCGCTTCATCTGCACAGATAAAAAGACGTTCAAATCTACTTCCCACAGCAAGCTCCACTGCTGGTATACTCGGTAACTACGGTACACATTCAGATTTGCAGTCTTTCTGATGAACGAAATTAATAATTACAGTATATGAAGCCTATGCATGCATTCATATTAATGATACCAATATACAAAGTAATCCAAACTATATATTCCCACTGTTATGAACTGCAAAACATCTATGAGGAGGTAAGGAGTGGCCACCAGACCATCAACATATGTCGGTTGGATAAGCCTCCATGGAATTGGAGATATCCACCACATAGATGGCCCGTTCAGTGTTAGAAAGTATATTGATATATTGAATGATTTCTTCTTGCCCACGCTCAAACGACAGGAACCATGCTTTTCTTCCTGGTTCTGTTTTCTCTGTGCACGACCGCAGTCCTGTCACAAAGCTCAAGTTGTGCATGACTGGTTCCAGCGTCATCCCCAGTTCGAGTTACTGCCCTGGCCAAGCAAGGAAGCTGATTGTAATTCAACAGAATATATCTGGGGATCAATGGTGAACACCTGGGAGTCTGGCCGACAGCGCACAAAGCAGGAACTCATAAATCATACCAGCGACGTGTGGGGGTCATTTCGAGCTCGGCCTGACCTCGTGCGACGCCACATCGCATACATGCCTGCCAGACTTCTGGCCGTTGTCGAGAAGGCGGGAGCAGGGATTGGACACTGAAGATGTAAAAATTTACTGTGCAGTCTTGGGATGTCCATGTTTTACTTACTATTTTTTGTTCCATACTACATACTTTAGCTAAATAAAAAGTGTAATATTGGATATTAATGTGTACCGTATGTGCCCTGCTAGGCTTGATTTCCTGCATTGTCATAATATCATTTTTCCCCATTGCTTTCATATTCCAATGACGAGTGTGACTGTGACGAATGGCGTGGACAATGTTTCACTGCATTTATACCTTTATATTGTGCAATTAAAAGAGTATTTCCATCAATAGACTTTGAATACCTCTTATATACAAGCAAGGGATTTACTGCCTTGTTCTTTACACAGCTGACTATGGATGACGAGTCTTTCCCTTTTTTAATCGGATAATAATAATGTATTGGCATATCACTTGGTGTGAATTATAATGAACAATATTGTCCACAATGCCATATATCCCATTGGATCCCAGGGGTGCTGGGCGAGGCATGGCGCTGGGTGGGTACTAAGCGTACCGCCCTCCGCCTATCGGCCCATAGTCGCGAAGCTCATAGGTCCCTACCCTGGGGTTCCCTACTTTATAAGGGCTCGAAAAATCCCAGTTCTGTCCAATATTCCGGACAGAGGGCTCCAATGGGATATATATATATATATATATATATATATATATATATATATATATATATATATATATATATATATATATATATATTGTATATATAAAATGCCATTTATCGCAAATACAGTAATATAACCATTGGAGTGCCCAATCATGAAGCGGTAACAGTCAACAACAGATCGTTGGTTGTTTCCAATAACCCCAGCACGGTCCTACACAAATATAATAATATTATACCATCAATTGTTTGTTCACTGTTGATGACAAACGGGAGGAAAACAGCTGTACTGACACTCGGCTGGCATGTTCCACGCAAACATACACACTCAGCTGCACAAATAGTCACACACAGCATACTCACACGCACAGTCACACGCATGAAGTAAGCCGATACCTACATGTTAAATGTCATGTTACCTTACTGCATTTGTTCTTGTTAAACTGCATCATACTCTGATAAGCTAAATGACTGGGCACATCGTTATAATAATTATGGTCAGACGAAACTGAAAACTCGTGTCTTTCCAAATGGCAACACCCACTCCCCACCCTAACCACGTCCAACACCCCCGACGTCTAACCCTACACGCCCTGCCCCCACCCTACATGTCTACCACTTCCTCCTCATCGACTGTAGCAGGCCGTCTAGAAGCAGCTCATATCTAATGTGCGCAGGCTAGGATGGTGTTTCTGTTTAATTCCCTCCGAATTTCCATGACGCTGGAAGAATCTATTATCCTACACATTATCACAAATTTACCATTGTTGGCAATCTTGCGATCACCCCACCTCCTGACCCCCCTCTATTCCTCACCAGTCCACGACCACTACCTTATTCAGAGGGTACGAGTCATTAACATTTGCAAATTGAGATTATAGATATGGCTCACGGATTTACACTCAATTGATTCCCTTAGCTTGCACAAACAATAACTCGATATTAGGCCAATATCATTCACTTGAAGTAGGTAATGCTGATATGGTGACTATTATCACTCCCCTCCCCCTCCCCCTCCTCCCCCCACCATCTCTGAGTTCGCCATCTCTGCCCGTCCTCCTCTCAATGGCCACCACCTCCACTATCACCCCCCTTACCATCTCCTGGGTCCTCTTCCCCATCTCACGGATAGTAACCTGTCAGCCAGTGTGTGTGTGTGTGTGTGTGTGTGTGTGTGTGTGTGTGTGTGTGTGTGTGTGTGTGTGTGTGTGTGTGTGTGTGTGTGTGTGTGTGTGTGTGTGTGTGTGTGTGTGTGTGTGTGTGTGCGCAACTCTGGGCATAGATGTGAAATATCCATCACAAAGACCCAGTAGTCATCCTGTATACCATACATCTTTGCATATTATTAGTTCAACATCAATACACACTGTCCATACTATATACTTGCCAAGGACTAGCGGGTGTTATTAGCAAAGGTGTTCTTTTGACAAGTCGATGTGGCAGAAACCTATTTTCAGCGAAATTCAGATCACCAAACCGTTTCCTACCCCAGCCAGAGACCTAACTTGTGTGCTTTCAGACAACTGATCACTTCGCGGTTTTTTTTTTAATGTATTTTACATTTCGAATATTTAGCATATTTCGCTGTAGCTTTAATAATTTCCTCTTGTGGTGCTTAGTTGACGCTTCCTTTCTTTTTGTAGGGGTGGGAGGCTCACGATTGTAATGTCACACTGCCATATTGCAGACCTTTCGCCTATCAGAAATCTTTTATTCCCCGAACTGCATCTCCTTGGAACTCGCTTCCCTAGGGTTATTTCCCCCTGTACTTCAACCTACAGCTGTTCAAGTCCAACTGTTACAGATTTTTTACGAATGAAGGACACCAGTAAGCTGGTGTATGGATTATTTATTTATTTATTTATTTATTTTGCCTCTTCTGCTCTACAATTTAAAAGGAAAATATATGGTAGCCGGATCTTAGAAAAACCACTGAATTACACCCAATACTCTACCGAAGCTTTCTGATTTGCAAAGGTCCACTGTGGTTATAATAATTTCCGAGATAACCTCGTTTTAATGGCTAATTTGGCAGATTGGCTTTGTTTTAACAATGGCGCAACTTTGAGAAAAGGCCATTTAAATAACACGTTGTAGCTTTCCACCACGATGTGTAGATCCCCTGCCGGTTCAGAAATTTTCGGGTTAGCCCAGTTTCCATGCTCAATTTCCTTCTTTTGTCTTTTCCGTAATATGGCGGCAAATTCTGAGAAAAGCCACTTACATTACACGCATAGCTTTCCTATAAGCTTTCTAACAATGTGTGTGTAGGTCTTCTATAACGCTAGTAGTTCCATGGAAAGAGTTTTGGTGTCCAGTTGGACGGTTTCTTTTTTTACTTTGTTTTGTTTTGTTTTTTTGTTGTACCGAGTCGAATTTTATGAAATGTCTCTAAACTAACACCTATTACTTTTCAGAAGCCTTCCACCGAAGTGCATAGGTCCACTGTAGCATTAATAGTCCCCAAAGTAACACATTTGGTGCTATGCTTAGTACTAAGGACCAAATTATAATTTATGTCTGATACTGTCCTCGCTCCCTCGCTTCACCTACTAGCTTGAAGGCGAGCTGTGGTTGTGGCTAATACCTAAAGGGTTATGGGACTGAATAAGGTAGGTCTCTGAAACTGGATAAGTAGATGGAATTTGGTAGGCTCTGAAACTGGATAAGTAGGTTACATTGTTATTTATACATTTTTCAAGAAACATTACTTTTTTAATGTGCCCAACTCTGGACGTATAGTACCCTTGACAGTCCGTTCTTCGAGGTCCGACAATGCTCCTTTTATATGCCACCTCTTTGGCACTAATACCTACCTCCCATATTGTTTGTTGAGATGGCATTAACGACGGTGCTTTCATGACACGTGTGTTGGTTCTGAGCAGGATCAGTAAACTGTATCTTGACGATTTTTATATTATCAAATTCTTGTCCTTCTGGGCAAAAAACTACTTCTCTAACCACTTGACCTTCGAAAAACTTTAATGTTACGAAAATTGAGGTGTTGAGTAAAACTGAAAAATTAGGGAGGAAATTGCTTGTTAACATTATTGTGAGGCTGTGATAAATATTGTGAGATTGTAGGCCAAATAGGTAGTGAATATGATTATCAAGTAATGAATAAGGTAGGTTGAGAGGAACGAGTTTATGAATGAGATTGTGATGGTATATAAAAAATGAAGCTATATTGAGACTGGATATAGTTAAAATTCAAAGGCTGTGAGCAAAGCTGTGTGGCTGTAAGATGATTATGAAATATATGTTGTTATTAATACTGTGCTGTTATGAACGCAACAGAGAAACTGAGAGTGATCTTTTGAGTAAAACTGTGAGATGGCGAGTGAGTGTGAGGTTATGAGTAAGGAGAGAACGAAGCCACTGAGGTCGTATGACTACGCTGCAAGACTATAGTTAAAAATGTGTAGGTTATGAGTGAAACTGTGGAATTATGAGAGTAGCCTTGAGAACGGGTTGTGATGCCTATGCCCGGAGTCTGACACTTAAAAGAAAGCTCTGAGGTTATGAGTGAGACTATGTGAGGAACCCAATGAGGTATATGTCATAAAGATGCTAGGCTATACTTTAAAATTCTGAGATTATGAGGAAAGTCGTGGAGTGAGTCCTGGGTGCAGCTGTGAGATTCAAAGGAGGAAGCCAATCACGTTATGAGATAAAGCTGCATGGTTGTAGTTAAAAAATCTGAGGTTATGAATAAAATCGAAGTTGTGAGTGAGATTGTGATGAGGAAGTCAGTAAGATTACGTGATTAAGTTTCAAAGCCGTAACTAAAAACTCTGAGGTTATGAGTAAAATATCAGAGTTATGAGTGTAGCTGTGAGGTTGTGAGTGAGCTTGTGAGGACGAACATTATGAGAGGTTTATGGCTGCTCCTAAATCCAGGCTTTATGAGGGGTCACTGGCGGGCGGGGAGATGGACGGATAGATGGATGGAACGAGGGATAACGAACCAAATAAATGGAAGAATAAATGGATAACGAATCGAATAAATGGACGAATGAATGACGAAAATGTAGAAAATATAATTGGAAAAAAAATCTCCTCCTCAGTTTCTATGTGTTTTTATGTCTGTTTCCCTCCATTCATCCTGCAGTCTCTCTCTCTCTCTCTCTCTCTCTCTCTCTCCCTCCCTCTCTGCCCATAAATATTAAGAGAAAAAATCCAAATGTTGGAGAGTGGATGATGGAAGAACGCCACAAAAATATAATAAATGAAGCACAAAGGAAATATATATAATATAATAAATGAAGGCACTGATTGATTATGTGTGTGTGGATGAAAGGATGTGAAGATGTGTAATGGATGCAAGAGCCTATAGAGGTTGGGGGAGTGGACTTTCTGACCACTACTTGGTGGTGGCCAGAATCAAGACCCAAATAACATGGAGTAATAGAAGAAGGGAAGGACGGGAAGAAGGAGTAGTTGCAAGGAGAGTGGAAAGGTTACAAGAGGATGAGAAAAAGGCAGAATATAAGAGAGAACTGGAGGAACGATTGGGTAAATATGAATTGGAGCAGATGGGGGACGTGGAAGGTGTGTGCAGGATATTCACAGGAGAAATATGTGCAGCATGTGATGTGGTGTGTGGGATGAAGAGAAGACGGAGGGGGGTGCAAGGAACAGCTTGATGGAATGAAGAGGTGAGAGAAGCTGTGGCACAAAAGAAGTAAGCATACAATGAATGGATGAGAAATAGGGGCGTGGAAGAAGTTGAGAGGCGCAAGAGAGAGTTATATGTAGAAAGAAAGAGAGAGGTGAAAAGATTAGTAAGAGAGAGTAAGAAGAGAGTGGATGAGGAATTTGGAAGGAATCTGAGTGTAAAGTGGAGGGACTGTAAGAAAATGTTATGGAAAGAGGTGAAGAGAGTAAGACAGGGTGGAAATGAAGTTAGCAGGGGAGTGAAAGATAAAAATGGTAGATTACTAGTGGAGAAGGGAGAAAAAGTGAGCAGATGGAGAGAACACTTTAAGGAATTGTTGAACATAGAGGATGGAAGTGATGCGAATATAAGTGGCTGGGGAATGGCTGGGAGAAGGAGGGAGGTGAGAAGACAGGAAGAAATCAGTAGGATAGAAGCTGTGGAAGCAACGATTTAGAAATTTAATTGGGGAAAGCCCCAGGAATTGATGGAGTGTGTGGTGAAATGTTGAAGCATGGGGGAGAGAGAGTATTAGAATGGATGTGGAAGATATGCAGATTGGCCTGGGAGGAAGGTAGAGTTCCGGAGGATTGGGTAGATAAGGTGGATAGGTAGGTTGGAAGATGGGTAAGTAGACAGGCAAGTGGGTAAACAGGGAGATGTGGTGGTAGATAGGCAAGTGGATAGATAGAGTGGTGGTTAGGTAGCAGGAACGAGGGAGGCAGGTATGCGGGAGGCCAGTTAGGGAGGTTGTTAGGGAGGTATGCAAGGATGTCGACTGAGAGGTAGGTAAAGATGTAGGTAAGCAGGGAGGTAGGTAAGCAAAGAGGGATGTGGGGAGTGTGGTGGGTAGGTAGGTACTGAAGGAGACAGGCAGAGAAGTATGTAGGGAAATAGTCAGGGAGGTAGGTAAGGAGGGAGGGAGGGAAGTATACAGGGATGAGGGTAGTGAGGTACGCAGGTTGACAGACAGGGAGTTTGACGGAAACGGGAAGGTAGGTTGGTCAACATGGAGGTGAGATGAGATATAAATAGGCAAATAGGTAAGTAGGCAGGAAAGGAAATAGGCAGGAATGTAGGTAGGAAACTAAGAAAGTAGGGGGAGGGGCGGGTAAGGAGGCGGGTGGGTAGGTAGATAGATAGGTATGCAGGGAGGGAGATAAGCAGCGAAGCAGGCAGGGAGGTAAGTAGGTAGGCAGACAGGTAGGTAGGAAGGCAGGGAGGTAGTAGGTAGGCAGACAGGTAGGTAGGAAGGAAGGGAGGTAGGTAGGCAGGCAGAGAGATAGGTAGGTAGCAGGCAAGGAGGTAAGCATGTAGACAAGGAAGTAGGTAAGAAAGTAACAGGGTATAGGGATGTAAGTATCTGAGGAGAATCGACAAGAATTAGTGCAAGTTAATACTTTATATTGCAAAGGAATAAGTTGCACTTTAATATAGCTCGGTAAAATGACTACGGTATATTATTTAGCAGAGTGAATGAAAAGACTTAAATCACTGCATAACAAAGAATCCGCTTTACACGACAATGATTATACGAGGCTTCATCTTCGGGACCCTAGCGTGACAAACAGGCAACATTTATTTATTTATTTATTTTTTAATTCCGGGTGAAGCTGTTGAGACTTGGATGTAGCACACTTATTTCGTGATTCGTACGCCCCGAATCTTGGTATGAATCCCACCCATGGCTGGAGTTTAAAGAGGGTGCTGGTAGTATGTCCTTTTATACGCTTGCACAATGATCACACCCTGCCCAACTGATGAAAGATACAGACCCTGGCACACACGACCATAGCCTTTATAACACTTCGATTTTACCATGCATCACTCTTCTACAAACACGCCTTCTTTAGTCCTACTTCGCCAGCATGGAGAACGAATAATTCTGATTTTCACGCTACTTCGTCAAAGATCTAATGTGAACTGATATATATTATATATATATATATATATATATATATATATATATATATATATATATATATATATATATATATATATATATATATATATATATATTAAACAGGTACAGAAAAGAAGACAACGACACTTAGCATTATTCAGACTGTTGGAACTGCAAGGGTTATAACTTTCGCAATAAAGTGACTCCCTGAGGATGACAACAACCGTCTTTAGGTAGGAAGAATAAAGCAATAAAATATATCCACTGACTCAACTGCTTAACGTCTTCACAACCAAGTGGGATACCCGCAGCTGAACAATACCGTCTGGTGGTTGAAGGAATTAACTCGTCATCGTAGAGAGATGGGGAACTGACCCGATGTTTTTACCAGTTAAGTATAATCTGAGTATTTATTCATTTGTAGTCACCTTTACAGCCATCAGACAGTACATACCCAAAGTAAAGTGATTGTGAAAGTGTAGTGATACGAACAACACTTTTCTGATGTAGGTAATGTTATTGTTTATCCTGCAAAGTAACCAGCCTTCAGTAGTCATGTCTTCTGTGTTATTATTTTAAGACAAATTAATTTACTTAGCTATGAGTGAGTAAAAGAGGTTGTGAGTGTTAATCCGGTTACGTTTAACCCATTTATGGTCGGGACAAATCTAATATTCGATTTTAACTGACGGCAGATTTTATTCAGCTGCGTGTCATAGCCTAATCTTGAGAATGTTTAGATCTCTGAAAAGCGTGATCTCCAGCTTCTTTCCCTCTAAAAAAGACATTGATGCAATAGAGTTTCCAGTACTACAGCACTTAAAATTACTTCAGTGCACCATGACCATGATTTTCGTTATAAGCTATACAACTTACTGGTAGAGGAGAATACCAAGTTCTACAGTTTCTCCACAGCTCTTCTTCATGACGAGCATCATATTCTAGTATTAGTAACTTCCTGCAGTTCAAAGGGAAAGTAAGACAATGCAGTGGCTGTAACCTACATCCTTCGGTAGAACCACTTCGTGACTAACATCATATTCTAGTGTTCATCTTATGTTACAGTTCAACGGCAGAGTAAGACAATATTAAGGCCCTATATCCTTTCAGCAGTATCTGTCGTAACGAGAATCATATGCTGCTGTCAGTATCTTGTCACAATTCAACTTTCGTAATGACAATTTTAAGTGGATATAAAGACAAATATGAAGACAGAATACAGAACCTCGCCTACCCATTTCACCACGTTAACGTTGTTTCTTGTTATCTTTTATTCTTTTTGCCTAATCGAGTAGACACCAGGGGTGGTATGCATAACACTATCTATGACCTCCACTTAAAGTTACTCTTTAATCCCCAACCAACATCCTTGCTGGACGCTGGACATACGACTGTTACATAATCGTGGATAGGAGTCCGCCTAACTGTGAGTTTGGAGAGTTCTTGCTCTTTAAAAGGTGCTAAGATGTGAATCTTTCCCTACAGATAGCAAAGAGGTCTGGTAGAAAACAAAAAAATTAGTATATATATATATATATATATATATATATATATATATATATATATATATATATATATATATATATATATATATATATATTACTTTCTGAAGACTTTTTTTAAATATATTTCTGAAATTAATGCTGAATTTGTAATAAATCATCACTTAGAATCTATATATATTTTTCACTACGTTGATTTCTGGCTGATCAAAGACTGACCGGACGTAAATCAAATCTAAACCAACCTAATACCCTAGGCAAACCAGTAAATGATAAGGAAGTTACCTGTTGCATCTTTCCTGAGTGTTGGATTGAGGTCGATGATATGGTGTCAGAAGCCATCATTTGCACAGACAGCCAGAGTCTCCCATTAGATTTCATCTGACAGGTACTAAATTCCTTTCCATGAGCATGTGCTCACTCAATATCCGGGCATCATGGGTAGCTCCAGGCCATTTTGCCACAAGATCAATGATGATGTACTGTGCATCAAATGCAATTAGTATATTGATGCTGTGAAAATTTTTCCTGTTCACATACTCACGCTCAAGAGTTATTCTGATGTGGTTCCAATTCAGCTTGAGTTCCTTCCTGACGTGTTCAGCCACCAAGCACTTCACAATGGAACTCTGTTAAATTGCTTTTTTATTGTGTTTTCACGCGTTGAAGTACTAAACACATCCCAATATATATATATATATATATATAGAAAATTTTGCTTTTATATGTACAGTTACTGAACACTTCAAAGCATAACTATTGTTAATGCTTTGGTCTGCAATGTACAGTTACTGAACACTTCAAAGCATAACTATTGTTAATGCTTTGGTCTGCACTCACACAGAGATCAATACACCTCATAACTCAATTCCTGTGTCTGTGCCTACCTCTATACTCTTACAGCTGCTAAACAATTCACACAGTAACAACTGTACGAGTATACAAAACTTCGTTGTACTTTAGCCTTCAGTCACATCGAGCACTTCAAAACACATAACGTAAATGGTGTACGTTTGTTCATTTTTACTTTGTTTTCACTCACTTCACAACGAAATATTTCTGGATAAACTGAATGAATTAATAGTGAGAAAAATCTAGCATCAAGTCTGGAAAGGCTATGTGGTAATAAGGCAGCAAAGAACGAAGGCCAAATAATTTAGATGCACAACACGCAGAGCAGAAAGAAAATAACAATATTCGAAACACAAAAAGTAGGAGAATCACCAAGGAAATCAGCGAGCAATCAGGGGCGGAGTAATAAGGAGTGGATATGGAGAGCAGAGAGGCGGTCGCGAAGAGTAAAATGGCAGTTGAAAAAAAAGGTGGCAGATAGTCAAGGGGCAGTTGCGACACGAACAAAGTGGCGGAAAGTCACCACTCATTAAGTGACTCTAAGTAAGGAGGGTATGACCCAAGCAAAGACGAGCAAGGACAGTCTCCCATCGATGACTGGGGTGAGTCGAAACAGACGAAGGAAGAACATAAGGTTCAACGATATGAAGCTTGTTTCTGGTGACCTGGGAATCCAAGGATGTTTGCCAGAGGTCACGGAAGAAGTAAGTAAGAAGAGGAAAACAATCAAGAGCAGGAATGGGTCGAGGAGAAGACGTGAGAGACAGAACAGCAGAACAAGCCAGTGAGTCTGCATGTTCATTACCGGCAACCCCAGCGTGACTAAGGAGTAAGGACCCAGCAAAACTGAGTTGACTTCTTCTATCTATCTATCTATAGCCCGACGCCCTAATCCCGCAAAGGGTGGCCGCAGACAAAACGCCTCCAAGTCACTCTGTCACCCACCATTTGACTCCCCTCCCCCCAACTCACCCCCCCCTCCCTCATATACCTCTCAACTCCATCCCTCCACCTCATCCTCGGTCTACCCCTCCCTCTCCCTCCCTCCACCTCACCTACATACACCCTCTTAGTCAGTCTTTCATTCTCCATCCTCTCCACATGTCCAAACCACCTCAGTGTATTTCTCCTAATCTTTTCAACCACATCCACATCTACCCCACAACGTTCCTTCACTTCTTCATTCGTCAACCTGTCCCTCCATGTCACTCCACATGCTCCTCTCAAGTAACTCATGTCCACTGCTCTCACTCTTGACTTGTTCCCCTCTTGCAAGGTCCACGCCTCACTTCCATACGTCAGGGTAGGGATCACAATACCATCATGCAGTGACTTCTTAACTTCCATACTCACCTCCCTATTTCTCATCACTGCTTTCAGTGTGCCAACAACCTTCCTTCCCTGCTGTGCCCTTTCACGTACTTCATCCCCCAAAGTTCCATCCTTACTCATCACACTACCCAAGTACTTGAATGCACTCACATTCTCCATATCCTCACCATCCAACCTCACTGCACACTCTGTGACTTCATTCCTCTCAAACACCATAACTTCTTACGCAAAGAAAAAAAGGAGGTGCAACTTGAATTTGGGTGACAAGGGGATGAGAAGAAGAGGTCTGTAGAGAAGAAAGCACACTGTGAGAATCGGAGAAGATAACAAAAGAGGAGGATGAGGATCGAAACAGGGACTTCAGAGGGCAAAGAATAGCATGAAATTCCGCCGTAAGAACACTGGCAACAGAATGAAGGGGACTAAAGAAAGAAGACTCAGGGTAGACAACAGCGAACCCTACACCGCGTAAAGATTTGGAACCATCGGTAAAGATAGGAGCAGCAGAAGAGTGAGAAGACACATGTTCAAGAGGAAGGGAACAGAGAGTGACAGAAGAAGCGAGCGAGAACAAGGGGGATGAAAAGGAACAGCTCACTGGAGAAGGTAGAAGCCAAAGGGTGAAACAAACAGGACGAAGGGGAAGAATGGGTGGAAAGGTGCAACCAACTGACTGAAGAAGAGCAGGGACGTGGAGGGAGAGAGGAAGGAGAAGATGAGAGGCAGACTGAAAAGAATGGCTGAGAGAGGGAAAAGGGCAGAGCAGTTTATCAGAAAGAAACTGAAACAGGCGTGCATAAGGCTTAATTGTAAGGAGAGAGCAACGAGAGTAGGGGGTGGGGGGAACGCCCACTTCGACGCAAAGACCTGTGGCTGGGGTTGACCGAAAGGCACCTATGGTTAACAAAGACCAATGTGATGAAGGGAATCAAGCGTCGAAAGAGTACATACAAAGGCAGAACAGACTTGACACCAATTACTTAGCTCAGAAAGAATACAGACAGATTGGAAACGAAGAAGCGTAGTGTGATCAGCGCCCCACGAAAGATGAGACAGAGTTTGTAGCAAATGAAGACGATGAAAAGTGGAAGAACAGAGGGAAGAAACATCTGCATTTCAGTTTAACAGAGAGTCAAAGACAAGACCAAGAAAAGTTGCAGAAGACCGATAAGGAAGACGGGTGTCATACATGTAAAACTGAGGTATGCTGTAGAGCAGGAACGAGGCTGCTGTATTGGCGGAATGAATAGGAGACTGGAGACGAGGAAGATCCGAGTCCACAGCGTAGATAACAAAATCACCAACATTCAGAGAGGTGGAAACAGAGGGAAGCAGGGAAGAGACAATATCGTCAATAGCGATGAGGAAAAAAGGCAGTATTCAGGACATAGCCATGAGGGACACCTTCATGCTGGGGAAGACACAGGACAGACGGGCACCGAGGCGGACATGGAAGGTGAAGAGGGAAAGGAATTTTGAAGAAAAAAGATAATGTTGTCATGAAGACCATGGAAATGAAGACAGTGTATAATATGGTAGCGCCACGTAATATGTGCCTTTTCCAAATAAAAAACTATAACTGACAGATCAGCAAAGGGAAAAATTATTACGGATAAAATACTCCAAACGAAGGTGAGGATCTAAAGTGCTACGACTTTGTCGATATCTGAACTTTAAGGGAGAAAGAAGACAGTGAGATTCAAGGTGCCACATAAGTTGATGATTGATCATACGTTCAAGCAGTCAACAAGAACAACTGGTCAGAGCAATGGGATGGTAGTCTTAAGGAAGGCTCCCGGTTTTACCAGGCTTAAGAAATGGTAGAATGACCCCCACACCCCAAACAGGAGGAAAGAAACCCTCAGACCAAATCCAGTTGTACAGGGCCAAGAGAAAAAACAGGGCACTGGGAGAGAGAAGTGTCAGCATACTATGGTGAATACCATCAACACCTTTGCTGGAATCTTTACACAATTGAAGCGTGGATGACAACTCACGATGAGAGAAAGGAGCATTAATAGTCCCCCCGGCAGACAGAGCATAAGAAATCAGCACAGATTTAGAAAAATATTTAATAAGGTGAAAATCTGTAGAAAGGTGGGACCCTGCACCCACAAGACTGAAATAACTACCTAAAACTTCAGCAACCAAGGAAGCATCGGTGACAGAATGTCCATCTAAAGAAAGAACAGGAGCACGAGGTGGATGTGCTTACCAAACATTTTTTGGATAGGAGACCAAAGTGCTGCAATGGTAGTGTCCACCGTAATGATCGAAACAAAGTACATCCAACTGTTGCGTTTGGTCTGGCGAATAGTACGGTAGAAGGCAGTAGATACACGTTGCAATATTAAGAGACTACGTTTATGGTCCTTTGTAGATCATCAACGATGGAAACTTTTCCAGGCAGCCTGTTTAACACAGAGGGCACACTTGCATTCAGAAGTCCACCACGGCACAATTTTGGCTGTAGGAGGTCTGATATTTCTTGGGACAGCAGTAAAAGCAGCTCCTAAAACCAGGACTAAGAAGAAAAGCAACTCTTTGGAAGAAGAAAAGGAGGAAGGAGGCAAAGAGGGGACTGAAAGGGACAAAAGAAAGCTCCAGTCAGCAGCATGAAGCTGCCAACGGGGAGGACGAGGAACTGGACAGAAAGAAGCAAGGGAAAGCTTGATTGGAAAGTGATAACTGAAAAGAGAGTCATCAAGAAGAGACCAGTGAAGTGAAGAAGAGAGAGACAGATCGATGCGAGAAAGGGAATGACTACGAAGGTCAAATTGAGTAGGAGACCCAGTACTGAGCAGAAAGAGATCGCAAGAAGAATGAAACTGTTCAAAGATGCGACCTCTGAGTCACCCCAAAGGGTATGGCGGCCATTGCAGTCTCTAAGGAGGAGAGCTGGAGGAGGAAGGGAACGAAACAAGGAGGAAAAGGCATAAAAATCAAAAGTAACAGAAGGAAACAAATACAGTGGCCCAGGAGCAAAGAAAAAGATGGGCGGAAGCATGAGGGATAAATGAAGAACCAACAGGGTTCAAAAGAAACAGTGTTGCAGATAAAAAAAAAAAGCAGCAGGAGAAGGAGGAGGAGAACCGAGAAAATAAAACCTGGAATAAGAACAAGGGAAGCATGGGGAAAGGTTTCCTGGAAAGATACAAGAAAAGGATCATAAATGGATATGAGGTATCGTAAGGAAGGACGATGGGATGCAAAACCACGTATATTCCATTGTAGAAGGGCCATGAGGAGAAACAAGAATTAGAAGAAAGTGGCTGGAGCACATGACGGTCAGTACGAGAGTACCCGAGAAGCGTAAGGAGATCGAGGACTGAAGAAATAGGAGAAGAGAAAGAAGAAACAGAAGTCACAAAGAGGGGAGGATAGACAGAGTTGGGGGGAGGGGGAGATTCAGAAGAGGAAGGAGGGAGAGGGACGGGAATAAAGAGAAAGGGGGAGGGAAGTGGATGTATGTTCACAGGAACAGGGAGGACATGGAGGAAGTACAGCAAGGGTAGGAGACGATATCATGAATGGTGTCTGTATCTGAGGGAAAAGACACTGGTCGGGGAGACACCAACGAGATTACCTGAGGGCACTGACAAGTGGACAAGGGAGAGCATGCAGTAGGAGGTGCAGAAGTCAAACATGAAGGTCGTAGCTGAGGGGCGATACCAAGAGTGTGAGATGGGGAAGAGGTGCGAACACGTTAACGTTCGCCTACAGGAAGAGAAGGGAATGGAGGAGAGGACCGAAAGTGTACAGAGGTAGAAGAAGGCAAGGAACAAAGGAGGACAGGAGAAGAATCAGGAGGAGAAACAAGAGCAGGAAAAGAATTAAAGACAGGGACAGAGTCTGAGACACTGGAGGAGCTGGAGAATGGTGACACCACGTGAGTAGGACAGGCTAGGTGTGCATATGTAATGACTGGAAAGTGACCTAAGCTGCGAACACAACGACAGGCTTCACGAAAGGAAAGGCCAGTTTTCCAGTGAATGTTGGATCTGCCATGAATAGATAAACCTAACATTTCCGGTAGGTGGTAGAACGGCAACCGCGACAGTTAGGGCAGCACCGGACAGAAGCAAAGTCATAGGAAGCGTGACCAGCTTGCGCACAGTCGGGGCAAACTGCAATTGACCGGCAGTACTTGGCAGGATGGTCAAAGTACCAACAAGATGTGCATTGGTGAGGAGACGGAATGTACTGTCGAACGTGGAAAACAGTGGCCTCAGTGATGATTGCAGAAGGAAGATCCTGAGAGTCAAAGACAGTTTTAACTATGCTGACTGGCTGCTGTCGGCGTCCACGGGGAATAATGTAGCAATGAAGTGAAAGAACAGAATGCTGCTGCTCAGAAAGAATGAGCTGGATATTGCCAGAACACTTGGCGAAAGCTCTCTGGCCAATGGACATGTACAATGGCAGACGGACGGTACCTGTGGAAGAATTGAGTTAGACGTCCGGGGAGACAGAAATCGACCGGTCCGAACTATGGACAAGGGATGTTGCCCTCTTGGCCTGGGCAGCATTGTGAACTGCAAGAAGGCGGGAACCATTTGGTCATGCCAAGAAGGTGACATCTCTGTCTACACGGCGAAAAAGGGAGAGATGAAGTGAGCGGTCATCATTGGTGGATGAAATGTTTAACTTGGCCCAGGTCTGAGGACAGAATAAAGCGGAGGTGAGGAAAGGGATGGGGACAGAAGAAGGAGGACGAGGTCAGGGGAAGAGGACAGAGGACACAGAAGGTGCAGAAACAAAAGGGGAAGGAGGAAGATAAGGGAGGAGCGTAATGATAGAAGAGGAAGAACAAGAATAGATGACAGAACAGGAGCTAGGGGAGTGGAAGACAAAGGAGGTGAGGAGGATGTACTGGGAATGGTCACCACCAGTCATGTAGAAGGAGTGAAGGAAGACGAAACTGTTGTCGAAAGCAGATCCTGGGTCATCACTGGGGTTAGCCCAGGAGAAGGGGAAGTAGATGAAGATGTATCCATATATGAGGTATAAGAGTTCACCTCCCCACCCCCAACTCACCACAGAGCCCAACGAAGGGAGGCTGAGGTTGTGTCATATCTCACCCAACAGCCCCAGGGGTAGTGGAGGAGGTAGGCTATACTAGGACACTGCTTGGTGCAATATGGCAGACGCGGACCACTGCGGCGCCCATCAAACAGACCCCGCTTGACCCTAGCCAAAGCATGACCAGCTGATTCGTCCAGCAGGGCCACACTGGACAGCCGGTCTTATCCCAGCCTTCCCGCCAAAGGAGCATGTTTCCCATCGAAAGAAACTACTCTGTCCAATGGTGAACTCAGCTCCCAGATACAGGGGCACAGGAAATGAACGGGACGCCACGCATGGCCAACACGTGGGGAGGCAACAGTCCTGCCCTAGATGACAAAAAGGTGGGGACTAGCAACATCACCTGAAGGCCTCCACTATCTGGTGAGGCCTGGAGAAAAGGAAAGAAGGAGCAAGAGTAGAAGAAAAGAGCCTTGCAAAATTAGCTGAGGTGGCGACAAGGACCCAAGGAGAGGGGAAAGGGGAGATTGCAGAGCAGAGTAAGGTACCCTGCTATAGCTCCCCCACACATCAAGTCCCAATCGACGTCTCCGATGCCCCTCGACGACAACAACGAGCAAGAAACGGGGGTGAAGAGGTATTTCTGTCAAACAAAGCTATTTTAAACTTTCATGAACCATTCAGCTAACTAAACGCTTCACAGTGTAATGAAAATTTATAATTGCTTGTTATCTTTCTATTATTAGATATCTGAAGCCCTATATTCCCTTAAGACACGAACAGTTCCAGCACTTTACCTTCTTGCACTAAATATCTGTGAATTTTGTGTATCATGTTTACATGACAGGCACCACAGACCACCACTCGTGCAGTAACCAAGCGCTTTACAAAATAATTTTAGGGTATCAGTTTGTTTGCTTATAATTTTGGCTTAACTTGTACCTATTAAGCACTTCACCTTGTAGCTTTGGTGTATAAGACTGATTGTTTATACCACTCAAACCGCAAACAAGCACTTCACAAAGCATGTAAGGTTTACAGTACAAAGTTGCTCGTTTATATTTTTGTCTTCACTCGTATCGAACATTTAAAACCGTTTGTAGCGTGGCTAAGATCACTTGTGTACACTTTGGCTTCATTCCAGGATTCCACATATTAATCGCTTTCTCTCGTTTAAGACACGCTCGAGTGTAATGCCTTGTTCCGCTAAATATGTGTGAGTTACTTACACATGTCGTCGTGCATTAAATATCTGTGAATTATCCGCACTTGTCGTGTACTAAATATCTATGAATTATCCACACTTTTAGTCGTGGACTAAATATGTGCGAATTATCCACACTTGTCGTCTTACACTAAATACCTGTAAATCAGACGCACTTGTCGTCATGCACCACTGTAAGGATCTATTAATAATCTGCGCTTGTTGTATTGCACTAAATATCTGTGAATTGTCTGCACTTGGCTCACATAAAACACACCATCACAGTCACATTGGAGTCACGGATCTGTATTCTCTTTGGTTTTGGGGATATCGCAACTCCTTGCTCTTGGCAATTCATATTAGGCATTACAACATATTCTTATCAATGCTTTTCAAATCTCTCTCAGATATACCCGTAGGTTGCATATATAAAAGAGCACATTAAGTTTCAAGCTCCTGCGACTCACTTTCAGCTGCTTATAGTCGTCAAATAATAACTGCAATTATTCACTGCATTTTTCCTTTTCATGAAAAAGTTAGCTGTGACAGTATTAACACTGCCAGGCTCATATGTTCACTGAGGTGAATGAAATCGTTCAACTTTAACTGGAATAAAATACAATGATTTTCGTAATAATGAAATCATCACGGTCCTTGAACTCAGTCTCCGATGAATGAAACTGCCGAACATTTAGCTGACATAAAACACTAATTTTCTTAGTAACATGAGAGTCAAGGTTCCATACACTGTCTTAACTAGTAAGGAAGACCTGCTAGAGTCCCCACGTCAACGAGAATGGGCGGCTGTCTATAATTAAACTGTTTTCTTTTTCTTTTTTTCGGCAAAATAGATATCTGTGTATCAATGAAACAAATGTCATTAAGGCAGATAAACATTATACGTTTCAAATATGAGAAAGAGATGTTCTGTTACATCCACCTTTCCATCAAAGACTGAAGAAGTCTCATCTCATAATGAAAGATGTCAAACACTGAATGATGTTTCGAATCTAGATCAAGCCTCGAGCTCATGGTTCAGGATTCATGCCTCCTCCAGCAACACACTGCCTGCCACCCCTTAAATTACCCACACCTTATCTATCTTTGTCAGACCGGTCACACTCGAGGACAAAGTCTGCTTCTCCTTGGCCATAATCACCCAACAATACAATCACTGAGCAGGTTAAGACATAGACCATTGCGAGTTGTATCGTAAGGGAAGATTCGGACTTACTACACCGACTTAATAATTTTCGTGTACTTGAAAGGCTTTCATCTTAAGCCTTCTTCTCTTCATTCCGATTTCAGACTCCCTCTCCTTCTCCTCCCACTCACCTCACTCTCATTTTATATATCATATACTGTATAATCGAGCACAAAAGTTACTTTCCTCTGTGAAACACACTATGAACCGAATCACCTAAGGTTCAGTCATCGAAGCAGGCAGAAATGTTGCCTTGATGCGCCAAAAGATGTCGCCGCATGTAGTATCAGGTGAGAGATGGCAGAGGGGAAAGTTAAAAGATTTAGATTGTGTGTGGGTAGTAGATGAAATCATAAAATCATACTGTAAAGGTTATGATTGTGATGTTGCGTTGTTCCTTATCTTGAAATGGAAATTACTTGAAAAAAAAATAATAGGAAGCATAAACTGCGATTAATATTTATAAACTGATACTGTAGGCGGTGTGACGGTTTGCCAAATTGTATATTAACTGGGGATGAGGAAAGCACAACTGTCAGGAGGAGGAGGTGGTACACACACACACACACACACACACACACACACACACACACACACAGATAAATATATATATGACCGCGTAATATAAAAATAAAAGGGAACCAATATATATATATATATATATATATATATATATATATATATATATATATATATATATATATATATATATATATATATATATATATATAATATGACATTATGTCAACGTACCAGCAGAAATAAAAAGGAACCAAAAAGACTGGCGAGGATTAGTAAATTCTGTATATCAAACCTATGTGCAGCCCATAGTTTGCTGCTTGCCAACAACAAATGGAAGCTTTGTAGACTGGTTCATAAGTATGTGAATATTTATCAGTAATAATGTCTGAAGAATGAATAAAGATGACGATAAGTATTATGTCGTATGGAAGGAAGTTACTGTTAGGCAACAGTAGTGAGTGGCTATAATGCAGCTTGTTGGGGTGAGGTGAGGGTGGGGGAGGCGTTCTCTCGAGCGAAAAATAATGTGACAGGTGTTTACACCCACCATCCGCTCACTCTTTATGCTGCTACTTTTAGGTGACTCAGACAATGAGTGACAAGTTAGATGTTTTATGTAACCAAGGAACCATTTACTACATTCGGTGGTAATCATATAACCAACTGAATCCCTATTGATCCAGTGGATTTAGGCATTCCATCTGGAAGTAGCATATATAAGTTTGCAGCCAAGAGATGATTTAAAATTATATCTTGCTCAAGTAATGCCATACACGTTCAGTATTGGAATCGAGTTGCTTAAATCCGAGACTCTACATCCAGATGATGCCAAAGAAAAGTGTTTTATAGAAATAAAAGATAATCCAACCTTCTACCTAACACAGTTCTCACTCTCACGACTAACATCACAACCTTCATCACCTTCAGGACCACAGTCTTCACCATCACAACCGCCTCTACCACCCATCACCATTACATGTCTCATCATCATTATAAAAATCGTGATATTCATCACTGTTATCAATCCACCATCATCACCTCCACCACAACCAACACAACTACGTACCAGCCTCACCATCACCATAGCCACTACCACACTGTAGCTATCAGCACTATTGTCACCACTGTTACCACCGCCACTCCCACAGCTCTACCACCACAACCACCACCAGTACTGCCACAGCTCTACCACCACAACCACCACCAGTACTGCCACAGCTCTACCACCACAACCACTACCAGTACTGCCACAGCTCTACCACAACAACCACTATCAGTACTACCACAGCTTTACCACAACAACCACTACCAGTACTACCATAGCTCTACAACAACAACCACAACTTTACCACCACAACCACCACCAGTACTGCCACAGCCCTACAACCACAACCACCACCAGTACTACCTTAGACACTTTATTACTTTTTCTTCTCCCACGTATTACAAGTCATGCCCTTTCAGTGGCAAAAAATAGCATGGTAAATACTTATAAGCCTCCTCCAGTTTCCCTGCATGTCGCCAATTGAAAGGACCCTTTTCGGGATCTGGCTTAGGCAGCGTCTGCCACAGGGAGGCGACTGCTTGCTTGTGTACAGTGGGTCTGCTCGACCAGACAGACCAGGGTACAGCAAAAACAACAACAATAGAGGCATAGTATACGGATCACACTGTATATTAATAACAAACTTGGTGCCAGTACTGAACCCTGTGGGTTTGTGTCTTCCTGTATGGCTTTATGAATGTGTTTTTATCGCCCGCCTTTAGAGGGCGGAGCAATAATGTTTTTGCCTGCCTGTGTGTGTGTGTGTGTTTGTGTGTGTGTGTGTGTGTGTGTGTGTGTGTGTGTGTGTGTGTGTGTGTGTGTGTGTGTGTGTGTGTGTGTGTGTGTGTGTGTGTGTGTGTGTGTGTGTGTGGTTTGTATCTGTTCCCATTATATTTCATGAACGGCTTGAGCTATCAACATGAAACCTTCAGGGTATCAAGGTATGGCCAAAATCTTGGACGAGTTCGAAAATGGGCATTCGGGGTAAAGGTCAAGGTAACCAAAATGGCTGCCAAAAGTCAATTAATATTTACATGTTTTTGTTTTTTGTCTTTAAACACGTAAAATGCCTTAAGATTATTTTCTAAGTCTCGTGATAAGGACAATCCAGGTATCCTCTCCAGATAACACTACAAGATTTTGATTTACCTGAGAGTAAGTCATGCGGGTGAGAGTAAATACTGTCACCATTTTAATCCGGTCGAGACTGTGCAAGTGTTCTTTTTCAGGTAACGGCAAGTAATTTTAGTGAGCTGAAAGTGAGCGTAGGAGCCTCACTGTACTGTTTCCCTTCTTCTGATGCACCACATGCACAGCTCTTTTCCTTTATTGCACATTACATTGTCAGGGTGCTAGGGAGGGACGCCTTTACATGGTTTCACTGATAAATCGGATAACCTGCTGTTCAGATATGCAAATGTCCCTCGACTTCATACCTGTCACCAGAAAGGAGGACGCTGGGCAGCTGGGGAAGGAAAAATAAGCCTGTAGTCCACCGAGTTGATGTCGTGATAATCCTGGGTACAACAACAACAACAACAACAACAACATTCCCAGGCTCCTATAACTCATTCAACAGAATAAAAAGTGTCTGGCGTCAGCTTTGATAGATTACTAAGAGTTGTCCCGGCCACGGGAGGGTTGGTGATATATCATCTATCCAAAATGATTGATTTGGAGGTTTACTTAAGAGACATGACACGTGCTGTGAATTTCTTTAACCTCGAGACGTCTTTTATTTATGTATTTATTTATTTACCAATTTTTGTTAAAGTGTCTCCATCTCCAGATTTCCATCTTCAGCTTTGAAATGAGTTTGAACTGGATGGATTGGATATTCTCCTTATTAAACCCTTCTCATGTTGAATATAATCGTCTGGAATGGAAAATATTAAATGTCGGTAGCTAAAGATGTAGACAGACAAAAATAGGTAGGAAATTGATAGACTTACTCATATAGGTAAGTAGGAAGAAGAATAGATGGATAAACAGTAAAAGACAGACGGACAGAAAGACAGGATAGGAAGACTGATAAGGGAAATGGCAGGCAGATCGAAAGAAAGACAAGAAAACTGATGAAATACTAGGTAGGGAGGGATAGAAAAGACAAGGAGATAGATACATGAAATACTAGGTAGGTAGATAGACATTATAGCTTGTCAGATGAACAGCGAATCGATAGATAGCTACAGACAGATACAGCGATAGATAAATGTAGGCAGGTAGATAGATATATAGATAATTAGAGAGATAAACTAAGTAATAGCCTGACAGAGAACTAGATAGACGAGTAGTTAGACAGATAGATAGGCGAACAAACAGATAGACAGGCAGATGGATAGATAGACAGATGGACAAAATGAATGATTAACTGATTGCCTGACAGATTTATTGATAACCAAATAGAAAAATACCGTAAACAGACAGATAGGCAGAGAGATAGGCAGATAGACTGAGTGATAGGCAGAAAGACAGGCAGATAATTACCGACAGCATATTATTCTCCCGTTCCTCCATTTATGATTAATTTCTCTGTCATGCCATCGTTACCGACAATTATCATAATTGGAGAGGGTAATTAGCATAATTTACTCAGTGGTGGATTAGGGCATCGAAAATATTTATAACTTTCACCCAAAATAATAATAATAATGATAATGACGATCTCTTTAATTCAATATAGTGCCGGATCGTATGGTATATGTGTGTCTTGAAATATGCAGTTTACATATTTCATCGTAGTAATACAAAGATCCAGAAGACTGTGACTGTGAGAGACAGTTACTGATCTCCACCTATGGGAATATTGCTGAACTCACGTTTTTTTTGTCAGAACTCAAAAGCCGTCGATCAAACAGCCACCTGGTCCTCATCCAGGACCATCCAAAACTTCCAGGGCAAAGAAGTGCCTCATTTAAGTTTTGTTTTTTCAACAATTGAAAAATGTTGAAAAATGGGGTGTCCGAAATACGGTAGTGTCACGCATGAAAGACCTTCAGAATTTTCCATATAAGTGTTTCGAAGATAATTTTATCACAGGATTTCCTTCCATGTTCATGTACCTATAATACCTTCAGAGTAAACTGAGGTTGAAAATTCACGATTTTCTGACATTTCTGGACGTGACCTTGAAAAGTAGGTCAAGGTCGCTGAAACCGGGTCAGTGTAATAGGGTCATGGTGCTGTTCATTCTAAATAAGTAAGATGAAAATCATGGACGAAAAGTGACGGAATCATCATCATCATCATCATCATCATCCGGACCTCCTTTCCCACCCTAGGGCAGGGTGAGGAGACGCAATGTCCAGATAGCCCAAATTTGCCCAATCCAATGGGCCACGCTTCCAGTCACTCATCATTCAAGCCCCCGGGATCCTGGCTCTGTTACGCCAAAAACATTCACCGCGTTCTGTAGCTTCACATAAACTTATCCGATAAAGTCAATCCGGACGCTGTCACGTTGAAAAGGGGTGCCAAATCCCTGATCATGCGCTTCTCCTCACAACATTCATCCTTCCGGCTAAATCTCTTGTCAGTTCCCTAGTCTCACCGACTCCCATACCTCTCTTCCTCACACTCTCATCCACCATATCCCCCCACCTTCTCCTTGGCCTATCTCGCCTCCTCCCTCCTTCAAATTCGTTCAGATATACCTTTTTCATCACTCTATTGTTATCCATTCTCTCCACATGACCATGCCGTCTCAGTAAACTCTCTTCGATTCTGGTGTCCACAGACTTTCTCATTCCACATCTTTCACGAATCACATTATTTCGTATCCTATCCACTCTCTGTACTCCACATACATTCCTCAGCAGTCCCATCTCCACTGCTGTCATTCTTGACTTTTCATTTTCATGCCAGACCATAGTCTCACATCCATATGTTAAAGTTGGCACTAATACTTCTTCATGTAAGCCTCGTGCAGCTGCAACACTCAAGCCTCTGTTTCTTATCAAGGCCTTCATTGCACCAGATACTTTCCTTCCTTGTGTCACTCTACTTTCCACTTCTTTTGCACATTTTCCTCTATTTTCTATCACTATATGCAGGTATTTGAATTCTCTCACCAATTCCAGTCTCTCTCCAAGAGATCGAGACACGATGGAGGACGCATCTCATGCTACTACCTTCGACCCACTGAGGGGGGCAACTAGCAGGCCTGTCTCCAGCAGCCCAGAAGATCAAAGGAACTCGGGTTTGCTTCAATGTCAGGGCACGGTACGGATTCACCAAGCATCAGCATACTGGCGCTACTGTTTTCGTGCACCACCAGGATGTCATTGCACCAAACCTTCAGCATCTCCTGCGCTCCCTCAGAGACAGTGAGCTGGTGGTGTTTTCATTCTTTGGGACTCCCAAGAGTCCTCTGGCGCAGGATGTTACTGGACCGGGAGGCGCTGCCGTGCAGGGTTCCACCTATGCACAGCGACATCTCTCTGCCCGGGCACGCCAGGTCAGGGATCCTGGGAGTTCTGAGGAGATAAACACCATTGCTGAGAAGTGCATCGCAATGACAAAGGCTTTTTGTGGGGGTGACAAGGGGGCTTTGCGAGTACTTCTCCCTAAGACCTTTGAGAAGAACGGGCTGCCTCGCCGTGTCATCCCCGAGTGCTTTGCCCGCGATGTTCACTCTGTTCCTCCCCATCAGGAGCGCCGTGCCCAGCAGCTGCGACCTGCTGCCCCCTGCACAACACCGCAGAAGAGGCTGAGGCTACATGCTCCCCTCAACCGAAAGACTGTACCCTCAATCATCGACCCTGATCTGGACCTGGCCGAAGAGCAGACTATCGCAAACATCCATCAGTAACCGAGGAGGGGCAGGACAGTCTCCGTGGCCGAGGATGCATCGACCGGCTTCTCGGCCGAGGAGGTGGTCAGAGGGTTGTCCCCTCCTCCGGCAGCGGAGGGCACCCCATCTTGCCCTCCCATCATGGACCACAAGAATCAACTAGACGTATCCTTCTACTGACACCTGGCCCTCAATGCTCACACCTGGTTGTACAAGCTCAAAGACACCATATACTCCAATCTCTACGATCTGCACTGGGATACCGACGTGGGTGAGGATACTAGACGCATTTTATTTGTCAGGGGGGAGGAGGTGCGTCTAGCCGATCTAAGGGCCTTTTCTCACATGTTGCCTCCACGCTTGGCCTTTAGAACGGCCGTCTTGTGCGGTGCTGATGAGAGCTGCTGTTAATTAAACTATATATTGTATGTAGGGATGGGTAATAAAAGCATCGTACCCCATACTAACAGATAACCATGTAACCTAGGGGCCGTAAGGTTAAAATTTATGCCACTATTCTCCGGCCAATATTACTATATGGCTCAGGGCTTGGTCATTGACACAAAAGACCAAGTCTAAAATACAAGCAGCTGAAATGAGACTATTACGACTGATTAAAGGAGTTACCAGAAGAGATCGGCGAGATCGGCTAAGAAATGTGGACATGAGAACTAGGAGTAATTAATATTATAGAGGTGGTTGAAAGGAACAGAGTAACATGGTATGGACACGTGCAGAGAATGGATGATGAAAGGTTACCAAAGCAAGCACTGGCGTGGATACGTCATGGAAGAAGACCAATAGGAAGACCAAGGAAAAGATGGATGGAGGGAGTGGAAGAAGCTACTGAGTTATGAGAGCAACTGGAGAACGTGGTACGACGGGAGATGTATATGGACAGGAGTCGCTGGAAAGACTTCACGAGCAGAGCCTCGGTGGCTGACAGGCTTTGGCCTAACAGGTGCCAGGTGAGAGAAGAGTGAGTGTGGACGCTGCAAGACAGTTGAGCAAAGGTGTGATATTGCCCATGTTAACGTATGGGTGCGAGACTGTTGTAGCATGAGAATGCAAAGCCAAGAGTAAAAGCAATGTAAGCAGTATTATTGAGGGCTGTGTGTGGAGTGTGTACAATGGATAAGAAAATTAATCTTGAAAGATGTATGATGAGGAAGTCTGTTGGAAAAAGAAGTTAGGGGAGAATGTGCTTACGTTGTATGGTCATATATAGAGAATGTATGTATATAGGGTGGCGTTAGTGAGTTTGAACTGAGGATACAAAGAGGTGTGACAGGACGAGAAGAAGGTGCTTGGATAAAGAATAATAAGATGATATTCTGGAAATTACACGGATCTAGTATGTGGAATGAATTATGTACGGAGTAGCATATTGCAAAGATTTGTCACTCCATTTCTAACTTGCTGGTCGGATTAACGCTATCAGGCAGATGAATGTGAAGCCCATCTGTCAAGAAAAATCTATATATTAAATCTGGTCATCATCCAATCCATTGTTTTTAGCATTTATGAAGCATAGGGGCTCGGACCTACGCTATTGGTCCCGACATTTAAGGCAAGGGTAACCAGTCTCTTACCTCTCAGTGCCAGCATTTTTGTAAGAAACCCCAACCATCTCTCTGGTATAAGCCATCATGGACGACATTTGAATGGGGCACCTTAACCCACTGGACCACCAGGCATCCATAAGGCAAAGAGGCTATCTACAACGCAAGAAGAGTGTGTGTGTGTGTGTGTGTGTGTGTGTGTGTGTGTGTGTGTGTGTGTGTGTGTTTTAGCTTAAAAATTGCATTTGGCTCGTCATTCGCAGTAGTGTCGCCTTCAGGAGGTTCTACATCAACACTGTGAAGGGTGGGTGCCCCAACCTACCCAACTAAAAAAAATAAATAAATAAATACAAGGCGCCCATGATCAGACCCGTGAGGTACAGCCAAGATGTTGTGGGTCTGATTGATGTGTGAAGGAATGTCTTGCACTTATCCCGCTTCATGCTGTTAATAGTTGGTTCTCTTTCATGCATTTTATTTTTTCTATCTCGCCCTTTTTCATGGTTGTGGAAATATAGGAAATTCCATTTAAGCATGTGACAAGATCATATAAACTGTACATATATATATATATATATATATATATATATATATATATATATATATATATATATATATATATATATATATGTATACAGAGAGAGAGAGAGAGACAGACAGACAGACAGATAGATATAGATATACATATACAGTATATATATACAGTATATAGATAGATAAATAAATAGATAGATATTGATACGGATGTATAGATAGATGTGTGTGTGTGTGTGTGTGTGTGTGTGTGTGTGTGTGTGTGTGTCTGTAAATTCATTGAAACTATGTGGTTATTGGGACTAACAGAAGCTGGTATCAAAATCAGGTCGAAAATTCAGATGTTAGATCAGTTCAGTTGAATTTTTTACAATTTTAAGACAGATACACAGACAGGCAGAGGGAGCGAAAGAGAGAAATATGAATTGCATTACCTATGGGAGTGCATCGACGACTGAAAAACGAGTGAAAAACACGCACATGGAATACCAAAATATAGATATCACCGCGCAACGTAAACGGGGAAAAATCGCGAGAATGGCCAGGCGTAGCGTAAAAATACCTCTCTCCCCTTGGTGACGGATATTTCACAGTGTTAATAGTAGCACATTTTGTAGAATATCGTAGTGCAAAAATAACTTCGAAAGGGGAACTGAAATGTGAAGGTATATGAGTGATTCTATTTTATTCTCTTCCTCTGCGGATACCGTTTTAGTAGCAGATGCTGAAATAAGATCGTCTGATAGTTGCGAGAGTAAAATTTGAGGATGTGGGTGTCATTGTTTTTTATATTAAAATTTTGCCTTCAGACAATCTTGTTCAACTCACGGTGTTATTTTCGCATTTTAGAGGATTTATGAAGTCTATATTTCACCTCTCCAGCCCGGGAAATTATTTCTGTTCTAAGTAACATAGTCTAGAGATTGCAAGAATAAACCAAAGTAATGTCATTTTACAGAAGGTATTTAGTCAGACTTCCTACGTAGCTCTTCATCCTTTCCTTCCGAGGTGCATATCCGAGGTTAAATACAATGAATGAAAGACAGGGACTGATAGATCTGATTACAGTTTCTTTCTCTCTGTGACTACACTTTAACTATGGCTTTCAGCGAAAGTGAGTGGCTGATGCACTGGGTTGCACATCCTGCTTCCAGAAGAAGAACCCGAGTTCGTTCAGTCTCATTACACTGTTGTACGGAATTTGTTTCCCCAGTAATGTAAGGAAGGACATGGATGTAACACAGAGCCCCTCTTCAGATAGAAGGTGGGCTCAGTGTATTCCGAAATACTTAAAAAATTAAACAATTGGTGCCAGGCACAACAAATCTAGCCCGACAGCAGGTATATTATTGTTGTTAAGTACTGAATCGATACTGCCATTTAGGGTCAGTGAACACTTATAGTCTAAAGCAATGGTGCAAACGAAATGGAACCTGTTATCTGTCAGTACTATCTATCTTCAACCAGTTTCAAGTTATAGCCTCCTGAATATCCGTGACCTTGAGTTTGCCCTTTCAAGGTCACTTTTACATTTCTTCAAAAAAAGTATTGCTGCCAAATCATAACACATGTGGGAGTTCCTGTACGTTGGTAATAGAATCTCTATCTTTAACCAGTTTCAAGTTGTAGCCCTCCAAAAATCCGTGACCTTGATTTTGACTTTCAGGGTCACTCAATAACCTCCAAAATTTAATCACTTCCTTTTGGGACCAGTGCCCACATATCCTAAAAGCTTCATGTAATTTAATTCAGTCATTTTTCCGTAATGTTGCTAACAAATAAAGAAACAAACTCAGCCAAAAACAATACCTCGCCAGACTACGTAACGCACGAGGTAATAAACTTGAGCTCCTTTTTGTGCCTCCCTCCCATTCGTGTTATTTACAGATTTCATTTTGGAAGCAGAATATTGGGGAAGGGTGGTTAAAAAAAAAAAAAAAAAAAAAAAGTTAACGTAGGGGTATGGAAGTGTACAGGACGGACTGAGGTGGTGGTGGCTGGGGGGTCAGGGCGAGGGAATGCATTTTCATCATTCATTCATTGCCAGACGCCATGTATCCCAAACGGGGTGGCCAAGGGCTTAGAGTTAATTGTTTTACAGGGAGGGGCACTAATCCTCCACTAACCTCACTTGACACGTAGGGAGAACGTCATGCCAACAGCATCTGGTGTTCCCAGGCGGTCACCCATCCAAGTACTAACCAGACCCAACGTTGCGAGGGAATGCACATTGTGAAAAAGACGTGTAGATTTCTCAGTGTGTTGTTTAGGATGGTTTATTCAAATTTTTCTTCAAGAACATGAAGGAAGAAGAAAGAAAGAGAGCAGAAAAGGAAAGAGAAGGACGAAAAAAAGGAGGAAAAATGAAAAGAAAAAGAAGACAAAGAATGAAAGAAAAATAAAGTTAAGCCCATTCTGAGAGCGCATACCTCCGCCGACGCGTATGCCAGACAATCGGATCAACACCAAAATTTAATAAACTAATTCTTGGCCTGTGACCCACATATCCACAAAATTTCACTGAAATCAATCAATAGCTTTTTTTAGTTATCTTGTGGACAAAGAAACAAACAGACAGAAAGAGAAAAGTGAATACATAATCTCCTCCAGCTTATTTGATGGAGGTAAAAATGGATAGGGAACATTTGTGAGGAGATACACAACATTTCCAAAAGTTTGCTTTAAATACGGTTTCCGCTAGTGGATTAAACACAGGATCAGTGTCCCATAGTGCATGTAGAACTGGCTAGAGCGTGCGTTCGATCTGAATTCGCGTCATACCCTATTTGTGTTTCAAGCCGAAGAGAATAAATGTTTTAGCTCCGAGCCCATCTAGCTTGTTTCTGAGCCTGTCTTTTACACTATGGGCGAAGTAACATCATTTTAAAGACCCAATTTAAAAAAAATAAAAAAGTGCTCCGAAACAACAGGTACTAGTCCACTCAGTCAATGAACTAACCTTACCAACTTCCGTCTTTCCATTCTGAAACGGTGGAAAAAAATAAAATTAAAAATATTCTTCAGTAATATTTTCATGTTTGCGAAAGTCACCTATTTCTCTCAACAAGCCGTCAGCATGGAATTATATACAACACGTTTCTCAAATATCCAGTCAGGAATATATATCTTAAAAATGCGAAATTGCAACGTCGCTCATTGTGAATCCATCGATCACTAGTCTCAAGGTGGTACATGATCGAGTGAATATTTATAGTAAGTTCCGGGCCAATTGGTTCAGAATTTAAGGAGGAGATAAAATATATAGACAGAGAGATAGATAGATAGAGACAGACAGACAGACAGACAAACAGAGAGAGAGAGAGAGAGAGAAAGGAGGCGAAGAAAGGCTGGGTGACGGTAATGGTGACGGTGATGTGACGGTCGTGTACACCTACCGTCTCAAGGGTGAACTAAAAAGACATTTGATACATGGGCAAGGAGGCAGCCTCTCTGTGCGATAACTAGCCTAACCTTTCTCCCGTGTTGCCACCAAAATATCATTAAGGTTGGCGCTAATGACGTCACTCAGTGGACGTGTGAGTGACAGGGGAGAGTCATTAGCAGGGCCTTAATGACAGAACTACCTCGGGGCTCATTAACACTCGTCTGTCTGCCTTGGCTTGGTCACGTACCCGCTCGTCTTAATCAGTTATTATTATTATTATTATTATTATTATTATTATTATTATTATTATTACTGTTATTATTACTATTACCATTATTATTATTATTATTATTATTATCATTATTATTATTAGATGATGATTATCTTTATCTTTTTTATTATTATAATTATCATTGTTATTATTATAATCATATTACAGTTGTATTGGTGATGGGTCAGGACGCACATCATTCACTCACTTCATGTAGTGCTGCCATCGGGCGACTGCACACTGAGTGATAAGTCAAATATATCCTGCAATTTAGGAAACCATTGACTACGTCGGATGGTAACGATATAACCAAATGATGCCTGGTGGTCCAGTAAGTTAAGATACTCCAGCCAGACAAGGTCTATGTGAGTTTCTATCCAACAGAGTTGAGGATTATTTGTCACATTACGCCACTCTGGTGCTAGCGAGGCTGGTCACTCACCTTAATGTCGCGACTCAGTAGCCTAGCCCCGAGTTTCTACGCTCGTGTAGGGGCAAAAACGATTGGATAAAAGATAACTATGATGTTACAGGCGCCAAACTGAAAGTGTGGAACGTGCTCCAGCTTGCTAATGCTGCCGTTTTACCATAATATGTGTAGACTCATTGTGGCTTAATACCTTCCAAGAGAAATCCGTTTTGAGTGTCAGTGGGCGCATTTTGACTATTTTCAAGCCTATGGTGCCGAATCCTGATATAAGCAATTTAAGTAACACTATTACTTCTCCATAAGCTTTCCAACAGTGTCCGTGGGTACGCTGCAGCTATAAGAAATTCCAAGATAAGTCAGTATTGGTTTTGAATTTGGCGCTTTTTGGCTATTGTCAGCAATGCAGTTGCAGATTTTGAAAAAAAAAAAGAAAAAAAAAAGTAACATCACTTACATTTTCATAATCTTTTAAAAATTGTGCCTAGATTTGCTGAATATTAAATAATTTACTGGACGACAGCTTCATGTTCAATAATATGGTGGCAAATTCTGAGAAAAATCACTGAAATAACTAGAATCGCATTTTCATAAGCTTTTCAACGATGTTTGTAGGTCCGTTGTAACTTTAATATCTTGCTAAAGTAATTTGTCTGCTGTACTGTACATTTCGTGCCTATTGTTACCTGCTTACCGGTGTTCTCGCTTACTTTGCTGCCTCTAATAATAATCATTTTTGTTGCCCTTGTTGTTGTTGTGGTTGTTATTTTATCATTATTATCAATATATTTTAACAATTTATCTGGATTTTATGCAGTCTTAAAGCTTAAAGTAGGCACGATATTTTCAAAGCTATGATATCGGTCCTCCAGGTCAGACATGTGCTGACGTTACCTGCATCAGTAACAAGGCTACTAAATAAGAATTATCGTAGTTTATATTTGTAGATAATCTGAGCCACAGAATGACTAGCAAATATAAATCCATCTCTGACTATGCCCCTAAGTGGTCATCTCCTCACCCAGCTATTTCTCCCACAGACGCAAGTTTACAACATGAACCCATTTCCCTCAGTGTTCTTATGGTTTCCCCCAGGACCGATTCCCACCCCTGGACCTACTGTCCCCCTGGACCTATTTCCTCCATGAACCAATTTTCACTATGGATCTTTTTCCTCATACTTGTTTTCCCCCATGAACCTTCTTTAGCCATGACCCTACTTCTCCTACGGACCTTTTTTACACCGAGGATCTATTTTTCTTCATGGGCTCTCCCTAATGAACACTGTTTTCTCCATGAACCTCTTTTACCCATGGTCCTATATTCTTCTTGACCTATATTCCCCTTGACCTACTTTACCTCATGGACCAATTTCCCCCAGTGACCCATTTTTCATTTAGACCTATTATCACCATGGAACTACTGGCCTTTTCTCTTCCTTGACTCGTTTTCTCAATAGATCCATTTTTTCCCAACAGTTGAGATCTACACTCGCATTTTAAAAGTCTCCGCTGTGCTGCAGAAGGTCATATAAAAAAAATAAAACAGCTGAAATAAGATAAACAATACGTCATCAGACTGAATATATATAAGGGCACTAACATATGTTCATGCAGTCCTCTTGAAGTCTCCATATTTTAACCATCATTCCTTATGGAGGGCTTCATAGCACCATTTACTTTACTTCCTTGTGCAGCTCTACTCTCGACTTGCTTTACACGTTTACCTCTCTCTCTTTTTTTTTTTTTTTTTTTTTTTGGGGGGGGGGGTTGAACATTGCCGTACTGTAAGGGTTAACAACAATAGTGTTTAACCCTCTTCGTAGTCGGCAGAACTCTAGTACCGTATTCAGGTACTTGGTGAGAGTGAATCCTAAGAGCTAAGGGAGTTAATGCTATTCACTATGAACCCTTTCATGGCCGGAAAAACTATTCTGGTATTCCTTTCCAACTGGAGCTAGACGATCAGTGTCAGATGAGAATGAGTCTCAGTAGCTACGAATGTTAATACTGTCACCATTTACCTGTTCATGGCTATGGACGACTCTAGTATTCACCACCAGCCAAAACCAGATGATTTTATTTGTCTGGTGAAGTATCCTCGGTGCCTGAGAGTTAAAAACCCTTAACATGAAAAGGTCTCTCCTGGGCTTAATGTACATTTGTCATTCAGAGTTACAGCGCCAAGAATAAACACTGAAATACACGTCCTCATACTCACCCTGAATTCACAACCAGTCCATTTCTGCCTCTGATGACGGGTATGGCATGGGGAACAAATCCTTATGAATGTATAGTCGCGATCCAAAGAAAGTATCCAGACCTTGATGATGCCGGGACTAGGAAATCAAGAATGATCTGGTGTTTGGAAACCGGTCCAAACCCCCTCCTCACCTCCTCCTTGCATCCATTCCCAACTACCACCACCCCTCTTGATCGAGAGGTAGCTCACTCCCTTGCATTGCGGTTTGAAGTTTGAAGCAAGCAAGCGCGCGCACGCACACACACACACACACACACACACACACACACACACACACACACACACACACACACACACACACACACACACACACACACACACACACACACACACACACACACACACACACACAGAAATGTATGATAAAAACAAGGATGGATGACAGGTCACTATGAACTAAACAATCCTGTTTAAACACAAATAGGTAGGCACACACACACACACACACACACACACACACACACACACACACACACACACACACACACACACACACACACACACACACACACACACGCATGCTCGCGCGCTCGCCACGTCCTGATCCCTGTCCCATTTCACCCCCTCGTTCGAGACATGTCGAATACAGACGAACCAAAATTTATTACAAGTAGAGATTAAAGGTTTGCAGTGCTAAGTGTACCGGCCAGGACCGTGGGTTCAAGACAGTACGTTCAAGACAGTACGGCCAATAGGTGTAACATTTGGGTGAATTGTACCTTTAATAACAAAAGCATAAAATCTGGCTCACTGTTAGGATATGCCTAGTAAAAGAATTTTATCATTGAGAACACTCCTCATTTGACCCGTGAGACCAATGAAGGCTATTTTCGAAACTGCCACTGATCGCTGTGCCACGTATATTCAGTTAGGTAAACTCCTTTTGATGGACAAGGCAACACACTGTAAAGCTGATGTGAATGTCTCTTCAAAACTGCAGGTAGGCTTACGTCTGTGGTCTGGACAAGACTCATTAACACAGGTAATTATTATGAGTCAAAGATCTGAAGAGGAAGGATTCTGCGACCTTCCCCTCCCTTCTTATACAGCACAAAGACTGATATGATGTTAGTTAAAATAGATTTATGGCCAACGAATGCACAAGAATCATGAAGGTAGAGAGCCACTAAAGGTTTGAGATTTGGCTAGAGGAGGTACTGTCACCTTTACTTTCTTCCCTGATTTGACATGGGAAGGGGGAGCGGGGAGACTAGCAATCTTCCGCCAGAAATCATCACTACTTATTCCCTCCACCACGAGTCGGTTTTAATCTGCTTAACCCCCTGACGACGATTGAAGGAAAAAAATATTAACCAATTTATTCCAGCAATCACCAGATGACTTTTTTTTCGTTATAAATTAAAGAATCTCCAAAGGCAGTCCTAACGGTGTGGGTAGACGCTCCGCTTACAGTGAACAAAATACCTCATGACTCCCACAGACGTCTTAAACTTCCACAGACACTACCCTTGATGCTCGAGCTTCTCTGTGACCCAAATAACCCCAGAACAATAAACACATAAAACTATACTAATAAAATACAACTTAATAAATTCCTGATTTGTTGTTGTTATTGATGTTGCCATTGTCGTTGTTCTTTTTCATATTTCTTCGACAGACCTAACTCTAAAATGGCATAACCACATTTTTTTTTTTTTTTTATAATCACAAAAGGATTACACTTACCACTGGGCCTGATGCGGTTGGTTCTGGCAGAGTTTAACAGTTTTGATTCGATTTCGACCAAGCTTAGTGGAAGGACTGAGAGTCAACAATGGGTGATCTGATTCAATACTGAAAATAATCAGTCAAAGGTAATGGTCACAAGATAAGGTCAACGTTTCCGTTCTTCCGTTCTTTATGTAAAACAAAAAAAATACCCTTGGATTTGGGTTAACATTGGCGGAAGGGCATACGGTCAGCCAAAGATGAAGTTATTCTATTTTAAGAACAAAAGGTCAACGGTCAAGGTCACAAGGCAAGAACAACTCAAACGCTGGCAGTTTCGACCAAACTTGGCGGAGGTGTTGAGGGTCAGGCAAGGGAAAAGTGATAAAAAATGCAGTATATTGACCCATTTTAGTTCAACGTTGCGTATGGACAGCTTCATCAGGAATGCCGCTCCAGAAGATTCCAGCCTCGGCGAAACGTTTAAATAAATTGGACCTCTACTCTGTACCTTGTGCCTTCCTCATCCAGCGACGTTGTATTCTAAGTGTAAGAGCAATCAGTCAGATATCAGGAACACAGGGCAAGGTCACATTTGCGGTCATGGACTGGTTTTAAGACGTTGGTTTTGCTCTTTATGAGTCTCCTTTCTTGTTTTTATCTCCAAACGATTTTGCTGAGCTCAGGAGAGATCATTCGAACGGGACGGGGTTAGTCAGCGCTTTATGCATCTCCACTACAGCGACGGTCTTCTAAGCTGAACGACTTACAAAAAACGTTCGTGACATTCTAATATACACGCTTAAATAATAACTAAGACTAACGTAAAAAAATATATAAAATACTTAAAGATAGAAGAATGGCACCTTACTATAACCCATATAAATAAGATAGAGGCATTATCAGCACATGGAACTTTATCCCTACATGCCTCCAACTTTTTTTTTTCTTTTACTCCCAGAAGCGCCATCAAGGTTTAGCCATAAGTCTTCCAAAAAGAATATTGTCATGATTATGGTATATATATTACTCCAGCACTCAATGCATAGAGGACGCCAGTAAAAAAAATAAATAAATAAAGGTATATGTATAGCGTTGGGATCCCATGTCAGTATAGTGCCTCCATCTTGTGTCCATGGTGCGAGGTACTGAGTCATCCCTACATTCTCTCTCTCTCTCTCTCTCTCTCTCTCTCTCTCTCTCTCTCTCTCTTTTTACACTTGTGGTTAAAAGCAGCCACTACTAACCCTCTCACCACCACAGAAATCATCACAACTGATTTCTGCTGCCGCCAGACGGGCTCAGGTTGTCAAGTTAATGAAACAATCTCTATATAACACGTTTTTATTAACTGTGCTTCTCGATATTATAAATGGTGGTAGCGATGGTGGTAAGGTTGTGTTGGTAGTGATGGTGGTAGCCGTGGTAGTGGTGACTGTGATGGCAGCAGTGGTTATAGCGGTAATGGAGGCGTGGTGGTAGTAGCATTGGTAGCCATGATGATAACAGTGGTCGAGGTAGTGATAGTGGTGGTAGCGATGGTGGCAGTGTTCGTAGAGGTGATGGAGGTTGCTAATAGTGGTGATTGTGGTGGCAGTAGTAATGTTGGCAATGTAATGGTTGTGGATGAATAACGATTGTAGCTCTGTTGGTTATCTTGGTAGTGTTGCTTATAGTTAAAGGTGTTCAGTAATTTAGTATCAGTTATGGTACAGTTTGAAGTGACAGCAGTGATAGGTGACAATGGTTGGGTAATGGTTACGTAATGATTGGGTAACTGTGGTAGGTAGTTGGGGCAGTTATGATGACTTACGAGAATGGTTGTGATTTTGGTGCATATGGTATTTTTTGAAGATATGGTAAATGGATAGTAAAGGTGGTTGGTATGGTTATGTTGGTAGTAAAGGCAGTAAGTAGGGTAATGCTGGCAGGTGCGACATATATTAATGGTTTGCTTCTGTGGTTGGTGACAGGATATTTGGGTAGTTGTTGTTATTGTTGGTAATACCTGTCGTTGGTAAGATAACGTTGGTAGTTGTGGTGACGGGTGGGGTAACGATGGAAGTAATGGTTGTAAGTAGGGTTATGTTGGTAGTTATGGTGGCTGGTAGGGTACTGTTGGTAGTAATGGTAGTTGGTTATGTTTGTAGCACTGACAGCTGGTAGGATATTGTTGGTAGGCTAACGGTGGTGGTTGGTGAGGTATGTGCTAGTTTGTCTGGTGATGTTGATAACAGTGGTGGCTGGAATGGAAAAGTTGGTAGTAAAGGAAGTTGTTGGCCTTGATAAAAAAAAAAACTCAGTGTTCATAAACGTATACAAAACCCCTGATTTCTGGAGATTATGAAATATCTGAAATTGTTAAATGTGTTCAGTTTGCATCCCTGTTCGAAAGAGAAAGGTCAGACATATTCAGTAATCACCACAGGCTTCTGAAAGTAGTGTTGAGAAATTAGGGGTTTGTCCACACCTACGAGCACGTAATTTTGATAACAGGGTCTCGTGTGAGAATGAGGATGTTGGAAAGAGGAGAGAGAGATAGAGAACAAGTATGTGGGATGAGAAATGACAGTGTATGTGAGAGAGGGTAATGTGTCGTTGAAGAAGGAGTCGCTGTTGAATAGGGGTATAAATAAGAAAACTCACCCCCAAAGATACAAACAGAAAAGAACTACAGTCCTTTAATAACCACAACTACCACCATTAAGCCAGCTGTAAACAACCATTCACACTACCAGTTCTCAATAACCACAATCGGTCTGACAGAAACTACCACCATTCTGCTGATATTACTCCACGAACACCACAACTACAACATTTGACAAAGAGTTGTTGTCATCTCTCTGCCAACTATTATTACTTTTAAGCCAGAAACATTCTGCTAAAAATATATTATCAATATCGTATCACAACTACCACCAATGCCACCACAGTCAGAACCCTACCACACTTACCACCACTGTTCCGTAACTACCAAAACCTTACAGCAATTGCCACTGTCCAACCACACCTCCATCAACCACCATCTTACTACAACTATCACTACCCTACCATAGATAGCTTACCACAACTACCACCATCCTACCACAACATTTACCACCCTACCACCATCAATTACCACAACCATCAACCCACGACAACCACCACCATCAGCACTACCACCATCCAGAACCACCACCATCTAAATATTAACAGTGCATTTTACAATTATTTACAAAGGCGTGCAGGTCGGTTACTGTGAGTCCTATGGGAATAAAATTAACCCTCCCTTCAACCCGGGTCCCACACACACATTAAATATTTCATCCTTGCTGGCAGAGGGCGATTTTACTTACCTTAGGGAGGGGCTGTGGAACTAGAGGGGGGGATAGGTAATGAGCCTCCCTTGAATAAAATCGTCTGGCAGCAGCCGGAATAAAATACAAAACGGCGCACTCGGACTCAAGGGACTAAGGATAATGAAAATAATGATAAATAGAGAGTTACTGTCCTTCAGGCCATAATTATCAACCCATTCAGGACGATGACTTTATTCTTGCTACTTCATCCTCATTTTATTCGGCTCTGGATACACCCCTCGTAGTGAAGTGGTTAATGATTCAATTATTTAATCCTTTACTACCATAATCTTTTTAAAGTATACTTTTGGCTACATCCAGAATTATATTTTATTGGGCTTAGGACAGACCTCTTTAACTGGAGGTGTTACATACAACCTTCATTAACCCTTTCAGTACGATAACGCCCTTTATTTATTTCTTATGTTTAGCTTATTATTATTCTTTTTATTTTCTCCGCAAACACATGATTTTAATTTCCTCAGTTAAATGGTACTTATTGAGCTGAATAAAATCGTCCGGAGTGTGCAGGAATATAACCCAAGATGGCGTCATCGTAGTGAAGGGTGTGGGTACCTCAAGCTTTCCTCATCACAGCTCTACAACAACAACTTTACCATTTTGAGGTCCCTTAAGCTCGTAATAACTGGCCTGGCTTGCATCCTGTATTGCACATATATTCCTCTGTCTTATTCTAAACGACCATTACGAATTTCATCCCTGGTGGACACGAATAACTACTTCCTCTCACACCTCTCACACATGACTTAAAATAAAAACTCCTTGCCATTTTGTAATCTCATAAGCTTGTGATATTAGGCCCAGGCTCATTCTTAACTTGCTTAAATTTCCCTTTGTGTTCTCTTACATGTATAACCTAAAAGTTCATCCAGGTTGGCCAAGAATAAGGAGCTTGAAGAATTCATTGTCACACCTCATGTCTTCTTAACTTTCTTCGTTCTTGCTTTCTCCAGACGATTTTTCTCAGCATAGGGGGGAGACTCATTCCAGATGGATGAATAGGTAAGATTCATTAACCGATGGCCGAACAAATTTCGTGTTATAATTCCAGGTAACATCAAATTATCATATTCAGGTGAGAATGAACATGGGAGTCTGAGGCAGGTATTTTCTTTGATTAAATAAGCTCCCTAACACCTTTTCTGAGGGACTTATTTTGGTTATTACAGCGTGCAGTCCTAAATATTGCGATTCGTTCTAAAACTGCCACACTCTGCCTTGATAACGTGCAAGAGGATATTAATTACTCATATCCAAAAATAAATAGCTAAGGAAGAGGTGATAGGGAACCTTCTTACCTGACGAGAATACGAGCCTAAGAGTGTCAATCCTTTCCGCGCCGTCGGTCCTTCCAGCCTGAATTTAATCGTCTGGAGATGGCAAGAGTAACCCACAACACACCTCATTGTACTGAAGGGGTTAACGTTCTCTCTCTCTCTCTCTCTCTCTCTCTCTCTGAAGTACTAATGAACCAAACTGCTAAAGGTTGCTGGCGCAAAACTGACCCCTTACACCACCAGACGATTTTGTTCAGCTTAATGTTGAGACTGGAGAGGTGAGACATAGGCTTCCTTAACTCAGTGGTTACAAGGGATTCTAAGCTTAGCAAATTGTCAAATATTAGTAACAGCAAATCAGCACAGACGTCATCGTAATAAGAGAGGTTCAACAACATACCCCCATAAAAATAAAAATGAATATAAACTCCATAGGTAAACATAACGGGACCAGTTATATATAAATAATTCTAACCCTTTATGGCCAAGGAAGCACTTTATCTTTTCTTCTCACTACCTGAAGACGGTTTTTTTTTTTTTCTTAGATAATTCGGAATGGTGAGGCAAAAAACCGTCCCCGTTAACTTCTCAAGCCGATGATGTGCCATGTTGATTTATTTTTTCTATTCCCAGATGATTCTATTCAGCTTCGGATTTACTGTTCAAAATAAACAGGTTACATACAGCCTGCATTAACCCTTTTACCACCAGGGCTTTGTTGCTGAATGAAATCGTCTGTGCATGGCCGGCACGAACTAGAAAAATGTCATTAATTTCATGTGAATGATGTCATACAGAGATCACCTGATTCAGTTTCTTCCAGGTACCAGCAGACGATTTCATTCAGCTTCACACACACACACACACACACACACACACACACAAAATCTGGGGGGGAGGGGTGTTTCTCTATTTCATATTGCTGCTGCCAGACGATTTTATTAAACTCAAGAAGAATGCCTAATAAAGTTCGTGAAGGCTATAACTAATCCCTCCAGATAGAAAAATTTCTCCTAAGCTGAAGAAAATCGTCTGGCGTAGCAAGAAGAAAGCTTAAGACGGCCTCGAAGTGAAGCGGTTAACTCCTTCAATACGACAAAGTACATACAATTCTACTCTTGCCAGACGGTTTTATTCAACAGTCATTCATTTGTGGTACTGAAGGTGGTGATTAAAGCCATCTGTACACTTAAACCCCTCTATCTGGAAAAACCTCCCTTAATGCAGATAAAATCGTCTGACAGGAGCAAGGATGAACCTAAGCAGTAAATCGTCAAGGTGAAGTAGTTTTTAACAGCCTTGTCTGACCTAATTCGGTATAATTATTTGGCTTTATCAACAGCAGATGCAAAATGACAAAAAATGGGATACCGTATTATTTTACACAGGACATAAATTAACCCCCTCATGGCCGGAACAGCGCTAGTAATCTATTCCAGTTTACGCCAGACGATTTTATTCAGCTGAGACTGAGTCGTACGAGGCTGAGAGTGTTAATACGGTTACCATCAACCATCAGGACAGCTCTAGTATTTTAATCCAGCTAACGCCATACGGGTTTACTCAGGCTAACTCCAGACGATTTTATTCGTCTGTGAGTGAGCTATGGGAGGCAGAGAGTCTTAAACTAGGTAAATATTTACATCACATAAGTAACTCTTGTGGGATATATGAACTCTTATGACTAGATACGAGTATTTACAGGTACTAACACCTTTACTACTATGCCGTCTTTATTGCTTCATTCTGGCTTGCAACGGACGATTTTGTTTGGCTCAGAGGATTTGTTTTTTGGAACTGGTGGGGCTTCTTGATATGCCCCTCATTAACCCCTCACCATGAGAGGTCTCGCTGGTAAATAAAATCGTCCTAAGGTAGTAAGAAAAAGGCGATAAAGACGGCAGCGTACTGAAGGGTTTTGGTAATAATAATACAGTATATATATAGTTTATCACAACTGTGTTTTCAAGCAGTGTTGTTTTAACCCTCTAACGGTCAGGAAAACTGTAGTGTTCTATTCCAGCTGACATAAGACGATTTTCTTCAGCTGAGCGATAATAGGAGCCTGGGAGTGTTAGGACTTCCACCACGAATCCTCTCACTGTTGGCTTTGTAGGAACACCTCTGCTATTATATGCCAGCTCACACCCGACCATATTATTCAGCTGAGAGTGGGTAAAGTCACCTGATACGGTTACTTACGAGCGAGTGAAGTTTACTGTCGGTGTATGGGCGGAAAATGACAATGAGCAGTTCGGTCTGGCCCAGCCACGCTTTTCAGAAGATAATAACCTTTTGCTAGATCAAGGTAGAGCATGGATTTTTTTTTTTCCTTCAGATGCCAGGTCGATCAGTTCAGTCGTATTTTATGATTAAACAAACTGTTATCGCACCACAACATTGTGCAAAGGGATTCAGTAACAAAAGCTCTCTCGGTATGTGTGAAAAAGCGCTACACACCAGTACTTTCACCATTAACCCTCTCATGGCTGGGTCAAGGATATTAGTATATTTGCAGCTACTGCCAGACGATTTCATTCAGATACGAGTGAATATACGAGAATGAGAGTGTTAATACTACCATCATTTACCCTCTCATAATTGTGACAAACCCACCACTGAACTACAGCTACAGCCAGACGATTTTATGAAGCTGATATTGAGGTGTAGGAGCCTGGGTGTTAAACTTGGTCTTATTCTATATGGCATGGGAGATTCTGCAACATGTCTTCATCTCTTATTTATGTAGCATTTATCATTTTTAACTTTCATCCGTTCACTACAATCGCGTACATTTTAATATCATTCATGTTACCACCAAATTATTCACTCAGGTTAGGATACACACCAGTATTGAGAGGATTAGTGAAGGTGGACTCATCCCTCCCGCTCGAGATGTCTAAGATGAATATGACAGTCTGGAGATGACAGGAGCACAAAAGACATCCCCTAATTGATGGAGCTAACAGTTATCATTGCGGGGATGTTATCGATGCACATTATACTGATGTTTATGCCTCCTTCCTTCACCCCTTCCTTCGGTAACTATTGAACATCTGTAATATACATGACAATTTTTCATTCCCCTTTTTTTTTAGATCTTTTCTGACATACATTAACCCCTCAGATTCCTCCTTTCCTTTCGTTTTTCTTCCTTTCGTCTTCTCTTCCTTTCTTCTATCATTCATTCACCACAAACTTCTAGAATAATTGTTTGTTTTGTATTTTCTTAGCTCTCTTTTCTTGATATTTATGAGCCCATCCAAACCCTTCCTTCCTCCTTTCTTTCTGTCTTCGCTTTTTGTCCTGTTCCTTTCCTTCATTCATTCATTAACTCCATGAATCAAAAGACGGATTTCTTGTTATATTTTTACCTATTTCGTCTTTCCTATTTTTTTTTTTTTTCCTTTTCATTCGTTCGGCTGTTCCTTCCCAACTTCGTTTCTTCGTTCATTCAGTCACAAAATACTTCAGTACGAGTAATTTTCTTTTTTAATTCTTGTTAATTATGTCTTCTGTACTTCCATTCCTTCCCTCCTCCCTCTTTTCATTCCGTCCTTGCTTCATTCATTCATTCATACATAAATCCCTTGACTAACACGGAGATTTTTTTTCTCTGTAATCCAGGCATTAGTAAATCATAGTAGTTCCTTTCTCCTTCCCTTTCTCGTTCCTTCATTAATTCATTCTGCGTTCCTTCTTTCCTCCATAGACCCCTTGATTTACGCGATTTTTTTTTCTATCTTATTCTTGCTTATTTCATCTGGCTTTTATTAACGCCTCCAATTCCTTCTTCTTCCCCTCCTACATCTATTCCTTCCTTCCTTCCCTCCTTCCGTCTTTCCTTCTTTTCTTCCGTCGATATTTTGTATTATTTTTTCTTGTAATATTCCCTTACGTCCACCATCCCATTTACTGTAAATTCTGTTTTATCCTTGCCATCCTCAGACTCCTTCTCAGCTGGATAAAATCGTCTGGCATTAACTGACACAGCATACTAGAGTTGTCACGACGATGAGAGGATTAACAGTGACCATATGAACACTCGTAGGCTCCTATAATTCACTCTTGGTTGAATAAAACCGTCTGGCATATTGGAACACATTACTAGAGTTGTCGTGAAGATGAGAGGCATAATCTGAACAAGAACGCGACGATCTTCATTTATGTTATTCCCGATTCAGATTTTTACTCATCAGAAAAAAGTGGTATTAGCCTCGTTACATCACCACTAGAGGGCCTTCCTCACTGAAATGAATTCCTGTGGTGGTGCCCGTTTTGCGTAACACATAATTCTAATGCAGTGGTTACCCTACACACAAAAACAGATTAATTTATTCCTGGCACTTCGAGACACCTATATTCAGTTAAAAATGACTCTCCTCGCAGTGAAGAGGTTAATGGACACCTTAAGCCCTCCAGTTCCAGGTCCAAGCTGAATGAAATCGTCTCGAGTTAAAAGAATTAAAGGAAAAATAGGCTATCTTTGTTAAATAGGCTCTTACTTACGTTATAATGGCGTCAATAGAAAAGATCGTTATTATTATTATTATTTTTATTATTATTATTATTGTTGTTGCTATTATTATTGTTGTTTTTGTTACTGTTGTTGTTTTGTTCTTGTTTTTGTTCTATTGTTCTGCCATTATTATTATTATTATTATTATTATTATTATTATTACTGTTGTTGTTTTTGTTCCGGCTTTGCATGTTTTCATTATATTGTTTTTGCTATTATTATTATTATTATTATTATTATTATTATTATTACTGTTATTATTATTATTATTATTATTATTATTATTACTGTGTTGCCAGAAGATTTTTCTTCACGTGTTAGTGTCTTTTATAGTATTTAATTCCAGTATTTAATTCCAGCTAACACCAGATGACATTATCCAGCTAAAAGTGAGTCATAGGAGCCGCTTGACAGGAACAACTTTTACTCTCTTATTTACCAAACGAGAGAGAGAGAGAGAGAGAGAGAGGGGGGGGCGGGGGGATGGTGTCAGTTAACCCCTTCAGTACCGACCTTTGTTTTATTCTTTGTATTATTCTCCCCGACTTACAAAATATCTCTCGCACTGAGTAGTTAACTGATCCACACCGGCCATGTGCTTTTCTTGGTAAATTCTTCCTATGAACACGATTCTGTTGAACTTATTATGCACGTCCAGTAGAGTAGTAGTAGTAGTAATAGTGGTAATAGTATAGTAGTAGTAATAATGGTAGTAGTAATAATAGTGGTAACAGTTGTAGTAGCATATGACAGGGTGGATAGACAAGGATTGTGGAAAGTGTTAAGAATATATGGAGTAGATGGGAAGTTGTTGAATGCTGTGAAGAGTATGTACGATGGTGCGAAGGCTGCAGTGCGTGTGGATAGTGAACTAAGTAAATTTATCTCTTTGAAAGTTGAGTTGAAACAGGGATGTGTCATGTCTCCATGGTTGTTCAATCTGTACATGGATGGGGTAGTAAAAGAGGTACAAGGTAGGGTAGTGGATGTTGGAGTGGCCCTGGTGAGAGAGGATAGTGTTTGGAAACTCCCTGTACTGTTGTTTGCAGATGATACTGTGTTGTTGAGTGAAGACGAAGGGGAGCTGCAAGGCTTGGTGGATGAGTTTGGGAGAGTGTGTAAGGAACGGAATCTAAAGGTGAATGTAGGAAAGAGTAAAGTGATGGTCTTTGAGAGAGGTGAAGTCAGTGAATGTACAGCGAGGTTGGATGGTGAGGAAATGGAAAATGTGAGTACGTTTAAGTACTTGGGTAGTGTGATGAGTAAGGATGGAGGTTTGGAGGGTGAAGTGCTTGAAAGGGTACAGCAGGGAAGAAAGGTTGCTGGTTCTTTGAAAGCAGTGATAAGAAACAGGGAAGTGAGCATGGAAGTGAAAAAGTTACTACATGACAGTATTGTGATACCAACTCTAACGTATGGAAGTGAAACTTGGACGTTGTTGGAAGGACACAAGTCAAGAGTGAGAGCAGTGGAAATGAGTTATTTAAGAGGAGCCTGTGGAGTCTCATGGAGAGACAGGCTGATGGATGAGGATATAAAGGAGCGTTGTGGTGTGGATGTGGATGTGATAGGAAGCATTATGAGGAACACACTGAGGTGGTTTGGCCATGTGGAGAGGATGGAGGGTGGAAGACTGACGAAGAGAGTGTATGTGAGTGAGGTGGAGGGGGGAAGAGGGAGGTGGAGGCCGAGGATAGATGGAGGGATGGGGTGGAGAGGTATATGAGAGAGGAGGGTGTGAGTTGGGAGCAGGGCAGTGAAATGGCGGGGGACAGGGCGACTTGGAGGCGATTTGTTTGTGGCCACCCCAAACGGGATTGAGGCGTCTGGCAATAGATAGATAGTAGTAGTTGTAGTAGTAGTAGTAGTAATAGTAGTAGTAGTAGCAGTCGCTGTTGTTATTGTTGTAGACACAAAGTCATCTGAATGTGAACCAAGTGGACTGAATGCATGACGTTCCTCTCTCCTGCAGTCCACCACCATCCTTTCTGGGGATAGGGAATTAGCTGAGGGACGTTGACATAACCAGACACTCGACTCATGCAGTTATATCCATGCCACCACGTGAAGGCGTCCCTCTCTAGCATCGCGTCTAGTAGAGAAAAAGAGTTAATCAATGTTATATCTAATCTTTCCAGTTCGAGAAGTCTCGCTTAAGCTGAGAGAATCCATCTGGTTGAGGTCTGATTAAAAACAAAAATACCTATTGAACTGGAAGAGGTGAAAAATCTCCCTTTCGCCGAGATACAGCGGATTTCCTGAATCTATATAAATCTGTTTATATTACTTTTTATACATATACAAACTCCCATCTCTAATTTCCATATCTGTGATTCAATAAATTTAATTCATTTGGCCTCATACTTACAAACCTGCTTAAGCTGTGGATATCATTGCTTTGCTCATTCTTTTCATTCATATAGTTTCTAGACCCAGCCTAACCGAACTACTGTCAATACTAACCCTGTCATGCTTGAGATAACTCTACTTCCTTGCTCCATCAAAGGCCAGACGATTTTATTTATTTATTTATTTTGTAAAATTTAGAGATGGGTAATTCCTAAAAGCCTAAGATCGTTAAAGTAAAAAAATGAAAATAAAAATGAACTTGAATAAAGAACTTTAACTCGAAGCGGCTAACACTTTCCCTACTTTTTTTTTTTTTTGGCCACTTCCTGAAACCTACTCAATTTTGGGACACTTTCCAGATCACAAAAACTAAATATGACCATCAACAACCATTTTAATACAAGAGATCGTTCGTAAATCGAATTAAAATCACATAGAGGGAGTGAAAAATAAATCGCCACATAGAAGGGGTTAAGATGCTTGATAAATACGATATCTGGATATTCCCTTTTTCTATTCCCCACGCCCCGTATCTCCATTTTCTTAAAGGGTATTCTTTTATAAACTTCACCGGGAATAGTTTTAGGAGAAAGTTTGTATTGGCAATGGCAATATATGCTGTATTTCCTCTTTCTCCTCTCTTTCGCTTCCCATACCGTCTTTGTGTTTATTATACTCTCTCTCTCTCTCTCTCTCTCTCTCTAATCTAACCTTCTGATCCCTTGGAACTCTTCTTATTTGTTTTCCAGCACTCGTTTTCTTCCTTATTTTCGTTTTTCTTTCCCACTTTCATTTTTCTCCTTCCACCACATTCCGTCTCACTACCCCATTTCTCTCTCTTTCTCTCTCTCTTTCTCTCTCTCTCTCTCTCTCTCTCTCTCTCTCTCTCTCAGCTAATAAATATCTTACCGACCCTCCCTCAAGTTCCACCCGCTGTGATCTCCCATTTTTTCCCTCCCTCCTCTTTCTTCTCCGCCTCTTGCTCCTCCTCCTTCCTCCTCTCTCCTTCCCTCCCTCCTCTCTCGACTCCTCCAGATATCCATAATTTTTCACAAAGTTGGAGAATCGACTCTTTTGTCTTCCAGGTCTTTGAAATCCGTAAAATGGGCCAAAACAGACGGAAAGGGATATTTTTGAGGTGGCCAGCTATTCATTTATTAACATCGGGTTGCGTAATGGCTTTATTTCGTACCATTCCCTCTGTACTGCCTTCATCTTGGCTTTTTCCCTACTTTGCGCATCCTTAATCAAGTACAATATGTAAATCCACCTCTCGTTCCGCTCTTATGTACGGGCTTGCGTTTAGCGTGTGTGTGTGTGTGTGTGTGTGTGTGTGTGTGTGTGTGTGTGTGTGTGTGTGTGTGTGTGTGTGTGTGTGTGTGTGTGTGTGTGTGTGTGTGTGTGTGTGTGTGTGTGTGTGTGTGTGTGTGTGTGTGTGTGTGTGTGTGTGTGTGTGTGTGTGTGTGTGTGTGTGTGTGTGTGTGTGTGTGTGTGTGTGTGTGTGTGTGTGTGTGTGTGTGTGTGTGTGTGTGTGTGTGTGTGTGTGTGTGTGTGTGTGTGTGTGTGTGTGTGTGTGTGTGTGTGTGTGTGTGTGTGTGTGTGTGTGTGTGTGTGTGTGTGTGTGTGTGTGTGTGTGTGTGTGTGTGTGTGTGTGTGTGTGTGTGTGTGTGTGTGTGTGTGTGTGTGTGTGTGTGTGTGTGTGTGTGTGTGTGTGTGTGTGTGTGTGTGTGTGTGTGTGTGTGTGTGTGTGTGTGTGTGTGTGTGTGTGTGTGTGTGTGTGTGTGTGTGTGTGTGTGTGTAAATGACTCCTTAAGGCTTCTAAGACTCATTCCGACATCAAAATCGTCCAGCACTAGCCTGATGTAGTACACTTGATCTGTCCCAACCATGAGGGGGTTAACGATACCAGTAACAATCTGCCATGGCCGTGTCTTCTCTAGTAAAGTAAATCAATTAACTCCAGGCTATTTTATTTAGTCGATAAAGTCCTGGCAGCCTGGGTGTTCAATAAGCTGACGAGGGTGAAGCTAATATACAGCGTGGCCTTTACCTTATTATTACAAGGGAATATAATATAAAGCTAATAAGTACAGCGATGTATGGATGCTCTAACACACAAGGGGAGGTTAATGAGTTGGAGTGTTAGTAGTTAATGAGTATGGAGTAACAAGGTACCAAGGAGATGTGTTGTAAGGGTTAGTTGAGCCCATTATCCCTATCATGGCCAGGATAACTCCAGCATAATGTTCCAACTAACGCCAGACGATTTAATTCAGCCGAGAGTGAGTCACAGGAGCCTGACAGTGTTAATCGTTTAGGGGCAGACTAAGGTTGTTTGTTTCAATGCTTAATCCCTTTAATCTGATCACCTATTGTTAATTTAATGCCTTTTTTATCCAGACGATTATATTCAATTATGACACAGCCACCTTGTAATGAAGGGATTAGGGCCTTGGAGAAACCCCGGTAACCCGCTGTGCTGTAAGAAGTCTACCATGAACTGAGTAAAATCGTCTGGAGATAGTAAGAATATAAAATACGTAGTCAGTCTGAAAGGGTCAATGATTTCTGATGCAGGGGTTAGGTCAGGCAATTTACATCTTCGCTACAATGCTCTTGTATTTTTCTTCCTGCTGCTTTCAGACGCTTTTATTCAGCACAGGAGAGACTTTTCTGCCAAGGAAATAAAGATATGACCTTCATCAGCTCCGAATACGACAAGGCTTCTGAATTTTAGTAATACCGCCTGGAGATGGCAAGATTAAGATATAAAATAGATAATGGGACTAATAACGTTAAATGTGCTTATCATCTCTAGCCTAAGAAACATATGATAAGGGGGGCAAATGGGTTGTACTAATGGCTAACTTCTTGAATCCGATGACATAGCTTGTGTTATTACTACTGTGCTTTCCCTTTAAAATGGCCAAGTTATCATCCATTGCAGCTTATTCCACCAAAGTCAGTGGCAGGAAAGGACACTACTGTGGTTCTACATCCTTTCTGTAGCACTTTTTCGGAACTATAGTCGCGACTCTGAGCTTGTTATTATCGTGCCCTGGCAACCTACTAACCAAAACTGCGTCTGATTACGTGTATAACATGAGACGCATGTGATCTGTGTATAATATGTTCGTGCATAATATTATTCGTGTATAATATATTCGTGCATATTAATATGATTCGTGTATAATATGATACGAAATTGGACGCACTTTTGAATGATACGATGCTAAGGTACGATAATGACAACCTCAGAGTCGTGCGTTGCGAGTATAGTATCATATTCTAATGTTAATCTATTGTTGTAGCTCAGCATTCAACATGGAGGGATGGCAAATTTAGGCCAAGGTATAGTGAACAGCTTAGCACCAGGGAGATTTTATGGAACTCACGAGAGACTTTTAATATTAGGGGAGGTAGATCTACCCTGAAGAAACCCTTTTCATTATGAGTGGCTGCACGATGTTGAAAAAAATTGTCCGGTGGTAGCCGTATGGAAAGAACAAATCGATGATCATAGTGAATAGGTGAAGGGGTAATATGCTTCCCTTGAGGTGCTATCTGAAGGTTAGTTGAGCCCAGTAACCATCCTAAGGTCTCTTCTTCGCTTATACCAGACAACGCCATACGATTCCGTTCAACTGAGAGTCGTTCGCATGTGCCTGAGTGTCCTTACAACCATTACCTAAGGGGTTGATAAGTTTTCCTGTTTGGACATTATACTCACTTAGGCTCTCATTACCTCATTCAGAAGTGTGATCTACTTTCCCGATTAATTCTTGCTGTCTCCAGACGACTCTATTCAGTTTTAAAACAGACTTTATCCTTGCTGTCTCTAGTCGACTGTAATCAGATTAATAGGATTTTCGAAATGAGAGGTTAGATATAGCCTTCATTAACTCGTTCAGTACTAGGGGCCTCTCCTAGGCTGAGTTAATCGACTGGCAGCAGTAAGAAATAACTATAAACTGTGTCACTGTAGTGAAGGAGTTCACCGACCACGTATTGTATTCAGGCTAACCCCAGTGGATTTTGTTCAGCTGAAATTCTCGCAGTCAAAGGCTTCAAGAACTATTAAAAGTTCCTATTCCTCTGACTGGTTGTTGTTGTCGTTTTTGTTGTTGTTCCAAATTCATGTACAATGTGAACCTGGTGCACTGCAGGCTTAAATTGCCTTTCCCCTATAGTACACTATTCTTCCTTCGGGGGACAGGGAAGTAGTGGATGGATGTTTGTATAACCAGGCAGTTATGCCGCTCGGTTACATCGGTGCCACCAAATGAAGGCATCCCTCTTCAGCAAGCAACAGTGTTACAAGTGCAGCTGGGACTATGTAAGGGCAACTCCACGCGAACTTGTTCAGTGTAGAGACATCCTACCCGCCAAAGGGTTAATTAATTATGCACTTATTCTGTTAACTTGTAAGGATGAGAGAGAGATATATACATACAAGTATATACATACAGGATATACAGGATATACATACTATAAACATTAAAGTCGTGTAAATATAAAGTCCTTTACCATCAGCTAAACCTCACTCCGGGATCGAATTCTGTTTAATGTCTTGCTACTGCCAACGATTTTATTCGCGTCAGGAAGTGTCTCTCGTCGTGAATGGGTTAACGGATGCTTTGTCGAACACTCTCCCTACTATGAACTTGTGTGTGAAGGCAGAGATATAAGACGTCCTCGGGCTAAAGGTGTTAATACCCTAAAGCCATTGTGTAAGACATAAACCATGAGATTTGCTCCATTTCTATGATAACCCTCTATATGACAACGAGATCTATATATTTTATTCGTCACCGATATAAGCGATTTTATTCAGCTTAGAGGGGCTGGGTAGGGATGTCTTCACGTGCTGGTATCGATATAACCAGCCGATAAACCTTCACCATTAAATGTCCACCAACTACTTCCTTGTTCTCGAGAAGGAGGATACTTGACCGCAGGAGAAGGGCAGCATCAGTCTGTAGTCAACTGAGTTCATGCCACATATGAACCAGGGGCCACAACAATAATAAAAACAACAAACAACGTTCAGCTAATGACAATAATAAAAACAACAAAACAACATTCAGCTAATGAGGGAGTTTATACACTGATTTTAGTATACAGTCTAGCCTTCACTAACTTCTCCACTGCCTGGGGACTCTCATTTTCCTAAATAAAACTGTTTGGTAGAAGAAAGTGGTGATTTGAAAAAAAAAAAAAATCTAAGTGAAAAGTTCATATTTGCAGGTTGGAATAAGGATCTCCATGATGATAATGGTGATGATGATGATTAAAAAGATGATAATGGTGATGACGATGATGGTAATGATGATGAAATAAAGAAAAAATAGAAGCAAGCACACACACACACAGAAATACCCTGTTAGTAATCCCATTTCTACGACGTCATTTTTTATTCACCAGACCACCAGGCGATTTTGTTCAGCTTGAAAAGGACCTGTGATAGTGATGAGGTTACTTTAGGTGATAGCTAACCCATCTTGCTTCACCGTAATCATAATCATCATCATCAGCAGCAGCAGCAGATGCTCCTCGTTACCATCACCATCCTCTCATCATCACCATCATCGGCCCATTTTCCTTTATCATCATCAACATCCCTCCCTTCCTCCTCCTCCTCATCATCATCATCATCAGCAGCAGCAGAAGCAGAAACTCCTCCTCCTTCTCCTCCTCCTCTTCCTCTTCCTCCTCCTCCTCCTCATCATCATCATCATTATCATCAACATCAACTCTTTCTCCACTAATAAATTCGGTGGGTAGCATTCAGAATACAGGAGCAGAGAAACAGACAAGACGCGAAATATTAATAGCTGATGGAATTTTCACCTCTTCAGCACGAGGATGTCCCTTTAAATTTTTCCTTACTACGGCCAAAAAATTCATCGCAACTAAGACAAGATTTCTCGAAGCAATGGGGTTGTTGGGGCCCTCTGTGTTATATTTTACCAACAAAATTTCTTTCTTATACTGAATAAAATCGCCAGGAGACAATAAGAATACAAGGCTGGGGCAAAGGTGTTCTCTTGGGCTTAGCAGGCTCTCTCGGTAACCCTGTCATGGAAGCAACAACTCTAGTATTCTGCTCAAACAATCGCCAAAGGAGTGTTTACAGAATGGTCCAGCTATAATTTCTCGTGTATTGTGGGCACGGCTTAGTCGGTGCTTTCAGTATCTACCCTGCATCATGTATTCCTTTCCTACTCCAAATGCCACAACCACGCACACACCAACCCGTCCCACCAACACATGAGATACTGCCAGGTGAAATTTTAGTGGAACGCTATGTACGGGCCAGTCTGTACAATATATATGGCCGAGTCATAACATCCAGGGACTGTTAATACACCTTTTCACACAACAGTTTAGGCACTTCGATGAAAATCTATGACAGTCCACATATTTTCTTAGTTTGCTTTATCTTTTGACATTTCTCCATATACACCGCAACAAAACTGTTTGACGTGATGGCAGTAGTTTGACAATGTTCTTAGTCACATTATGAGTGACGATGTACAAATACAGTCTGACATTTATAAAAGACCTGATAGTTTCAAACATTTAATTGACAAATACCAAAAGGTTATATGTTCGCTGGTAATGTGTATACATGTAGGAAATGTATATACGCATCCTCGAAGGACAGTAGAGACAACACTAACCCAATAATTACATATTGTTAGCAGATTTCTGTAAATACATCATACAGATGCAAAACTGAAGTATACTGTATATGACGTCCGCCACCATTATCACCAATTTCCCATCACTACCGCCACCACATCGAATAGCCTATTCCCAGATGTTCTCCCGTGCAAAGCATTTCCGTAGATATACGTCTGAATGTTGGTAGTTTGCTGAATACATCGAAGCATCAATGCTGGGAGTGGCAGCGTTGATGACTCCCTGCAAAATCTCGTCTCTGTAAGCACGTAAGGTGACGCCCTGCCGTTGTGCTACACGTGCATCACAGCGGTCAGCCAGGCTGTTCAGCTGTCTTTTCACATTGGCTTTCAGGGCCGAGAAGCAATTTTCAATAGGACTGAGGAAAGGAGAGTGTGGAGGTAGCCTCTTGATAACGCGACCCTCGAATTCCTGTTCAATTCCCGCATGACACGGAGCATTGTCCATTAATATCACAGCATCACTGGGGCCCGGTACAGCATCAAGTGACGTCATGAAATGTGCATATACCTCTTTGGTTATAGATGTGACATGAATCTCATGATAAAACAAGCCCGCCAGGTTGGAGACAACTACTATTAGAGACACGTTACTTCCTCGCTGTATTCCTGTTGACGCACTGTCCCCGTGGAGCCCAACAGTAGGTCCTACCTGTGTACAGGTCGTAGCCAGTTTCATCTATGTACACCCGATGTTGATGAATGCCCTATTCGTACATGTACTGCACAAATGCTACACGAGCTGATTTGACGTCTTCTGAATTCATGTTAACAGGTATATTATGCACTTTCTTTAGGGTAACAAGCTCGCCGTCCAAAGCTCGAGACACAGTCATGCGGCTTGTCTGTAAATGTCTGTTGAAGTATTTCGTTGAGCTCTTTGACTGTGATCGTTGGCGCAGCTTCTATTAGCATGACTAGGAAGTCCTTTACCTCGTCATCAAGCAAACATGGCTGCCCTCTAACTTGTCGCCCACACCTTTCTTCAGTCTCCAAGAACTTACGAATTATTTCATACGCGGTGGTTCTATGAATTCGTAAGTCAGCAGCTCTGTCCAAAAAATCTTCTGCATATCTCCTGATGATTCTATCACGGTCTTCATCTGAGACCCTCCGATATCGTCTGCGAGGCATAGTAGTACATGTACCACTGTGCTGTACAGTACACAGTTGTAGAGTGATCCTGTGGTACACCTCGGATGGGCGACTTGTGAATGGTAACGTCTCAGGACAGACACCAAACCAAATCAGCTCATACTGTCTCAGATGAAACAATTTAGGAATGCTTCATGTAATGGGGCTTCGAACTCTCGAGTTTCGTATGTTAAGGGGCTTTCACACATTAGGGAGTCGGTTGAAGAATCACTGCGAGTTGCTACTCTTGAAACACTCTGCACCCTACTCCTGGCAATTCCTCTATAGTCCTAAGGACTCTCGGCACTGTCTCGGGACTCCTCGCGCACTCCTGATGTTTTTGACATGTTCAAAATTTTTCGAGAACAACTACGAATAATTTTTAACTCCTAGCCCGTACCTAAGGCGTTCGGGACTACTCATAGCGACTCATAGCTACTCTCAAAGGATTCTTGTATCAAAAAACCTTTGCGAGTTGCTAAGAATCGTTGTGAGTAACTAAGGGTAGCTAGGACTCGCTATGAGTTAGTAAGAGTAGGAAGGAGTCTTCCAAGAGTAGGTAGGAGTTTCACAGGAGTGCTCAAAAGTTTCGTTTCGTTTCATCCACGAGTTACGAAGAGTAGCTAAGATATATTTATGAGTCGCCACGAAAATGCCAAAAGCACAGTAAAAGTGTGGTAGGAGTCACAGCGAGTTTGCCAGGAGTCAGTGACCGTCGGTTTTGAGGTGTCAGGTGTCACCATATATCGTGCCAGGACATCCTTCAGGTACTCTGCAATGATGGCCTCGCAGGTCTCGGGAATGATGTGCGAGATGGAATTGCGGGCCACTCTGAAACCATATGAAAGGGTTTTGTAGCTATCTCCAGTCGCCAGGTAGTGTAGAGTGATGGCCAACCTCAACCCAGGTGACAATGACTTCCTCCTGAAGGTGTCCTGCGATACGGTAACCAACCCTTTCCAACAATTCCACGAACATGCTGTCATCCACTCGAAGAAAATTCCTGAAGCTATGGGAGTCCTCCAATTTCAATGCTTCAGTAAGTTCTCATATTGGCAGTACATAGGACGTCATAGCAGCCATAACCTGCCCCAAAGGGTTCTCCTCTTTTGCTTCCTTTTCTTCTTCTCAAGTAACAGCCTACATATTGCCACATTGATGTCGGCCGCTTCACATGCCAAATCCACTTGCAGCTTCAGTAGTTTCAATTCGCGGGCACCTCCTGCCATGGTCGTTGAGGATACATAGGTCTATGCTGAATGCAAGCTCGCTTTTGAATGAGTAGTTCACTGTTTGTTCGTTCAAAGATTCCCTGTGCCTATAGTGCAGGCCGGGCCATACATTAGCCCGGTCAGTGGTGTATGGGCTGGTTAAAAAAAACTGTAAATGGGGAGGACAGGACCTGGGGATTGCCCAGCACAAACATCCTGCCTCCTGACTGGCCCTGTGGTGTGTGCGAGTAGTTCACCTGCATCACATCCTCTATATTTTTTTTTTTTCGCCCGACACTCCTGACAGACTCGCATCATATTCTTGATGGTCATAGCAAACTCGTAACTACTCTGGTGGGGGTCTTAGCTACTCCTAGCTACTCTTAGTTACTCATGGCTACTCGTAGACCTTTACGGACCATTTGGTTCATCAATGCATAGTGACTCTTAGCTACTCATAGCGTCACCCTAGGGAACTCGTAGCAATGAATAAGCTATGTGTAGCTACTTGTAGTGCCCACCTGGCGCACTCCTAGACTGCTGGATTCCTGGCCAAATTGACAAGAATCCGCGAGCAGTTTGAACTCTTAGTGACGCTTCGTCCAACTCCTGAATGTGTGAAAGCCCTTTTAGACCTGTGTGTATGTATCATCCCCTGTTCAAAGCTACCGTCCTCATTGTACGAAGCACTTTGGGCTATGATTACAGTGATATTGTTGCTTCTCAGTTTATTTTCTGGTCGTCAAAATGTTACGAAAAAATGTCAACTTCCAGATGTTACAATATCAACACATTATGTAGACTGTCGTTTTTTTCCAATCTGTCAATGTCATGGCTATTGTCAATCATTTCTGTTAGAGTGAACGAACAGATATGCTGGTATGTCAATCTATCTGTGGTCTGTCATTTGGTTTTTAATTATGTCATAGTGATATGTAACAGTGTCTACTGTAATGTGAAAAGGTGTACTGCCCCTATAACCCTCCCACGGTCGAGGCAACTCTTGCCTTTTAATCCACCTACCACCAAACAACTTCCTTCAACTGAGGGAGTATGGGAGCCTGAGAGGGTTAATACTGAACCATTAGCCCGTTCTTTTTCGGGACAACTCAAGTACTCCATCTAGCTAACGCCGGACGATCTACTCAGCTGAAATTGGGTCACTGGAGCCTGAGTGTGAAATTCGATATACATTCCGTAAATAAGAGAAAGACCGATGGTTCTGTTGGCCACTCACTTCAGGGGCTTTGGGCAGTACTGTTAGGAGGTTTGGGGGGCAGGGAAGGAGTAGGTGGGGATAAGGGAGAGGGTTATGGTGGGCCGGGAAAGGGGGAAGGTGCCGATGAGAGGGGAAGGTATGCGGAAGAGGAAGAATATTGAATCCTTTCAGTACTATGACGTATACCTGTTTCATTTGTGTCATCTCCATACGATTTTATTCAGAGTAGGGGTGACTCACTGACCTGGAGGTGTTAGACAACTGCCTACATTATCTTCTTCACTGCTACAGCTCCTTCAAGAGCTGAATTTAATCGTCTGGAGGTAACTGAGTAGAACTATGGGAGGGGCCGTCGTAGTAAAAGAATTACCCCTTCAATACGATGACATTTTTAATTTTTTTTAATATTCAGCTTCATTCATATATATATATATATATATATATATATATATATATATATATATATATATATATATATATATATAGCACGTCCTCCTTAGCAAATTAATTTTGCACATTATCCGCAGCATTACTTTGTAAGTTACTCATATTGTTTTACTGTTCATATCGTTAATATGAATAACATGCAGAAGAATAATAGGCGTATATTATATAAAGTAAATCGTTGCGGAAAAGGAGTTACGTAACTTGCAGGGCTATTGAGAATACAACCCATTCACTCCTTCATAATCACAAATCCTTCGTACGTTCAGTCAAACTCGTCCGGTGGTGGTAGCAAGGATGAACTAAATACGTCACGGGACTGAGTTACCACCACCAGCCAGGGTGCTCTTTACGTATCCTTGCTTCAGCCACACGACTTTATTCAACACTGGCCGTCTAGTTGTGGAAGGATTAATGAAGGCTAAATGCAACCCCTCCAATTAGAGAAATGTCCCCTTAGCGGAATAAAATCGTTCTGTGGTAGTAAGAGTAGTGGAAAACACAGGTATCACCGTGACTTCCAACGGCTTGTCATTCAGTGCTGTAAGTGAAGGCCATTCTGTTCTTACTTTTGGCATGTAAGGAATTGTGCGCCCAGAATTTCTCCCCAGCATTTCTCACCTGATGTGCTATACTTCATGCAGTTTTCTGCTTGAAAATTTTGAAGTGCTTGCGTCAGGCAGTGAGACGTAAACTGTGTTAGAATTTGAACTTAATGTGACTGCTTCGCCATGAAAATTCGCACAGCAATACAGAGCTAGTTACGAAACTTTGTTTGCCGCAAAAATCATTCCATTATTCCAACCTCCATATCACTATTCGTAACACACCACTGCAGTTCGAAAAGTCCATCCAAAGCTGAGTGAATAAAATCATCTGCTGACAGCATAATATATATATATATATATATATATATATATATATATATATATATATATATATAGCATCCTCCGTTCGCAGCAGTGAGATACCATACAAAAAGTTAAATACAGGTAAGAAAGAGGTACTAAGCCTACCAACAGTGCAGAAGGATCATTTGCATAATTCCATTGCCTACTGTCCAATTCATCTGATAACAGCTTGAATTTAAAAAAAAAATGTCTTTGGGCTAAAGGATTTAAGATGCCACGTCCCTCCAGAAATAAATACGCAGGTATGGAGGATGTAGCCTACTAAGCTCACTAATACTGCATTAATTCCATCACTCCGAGAACGTATTATTTCCCCTTATTCATATCAGAGGAAACATGCTACCATGAAGGAGTTAATGGAGGCTGTATCAAACCCCCTAATTTTCATCACAAGGTAGGCAAAATCGTCTGTCCATCTATAGCCCGACGCCCTAATCCTGCAAAGGATGGCCGCAGACAAAACACCTCCAAATCGCTCTATCACCCACCATTTGACTGCCCTCCCCCCAACTCACTCCCCCATTCCTCATATACCTCTCAACTCCATCTCTCCACTTCATCCTCGGTCTCCCCCTCCCTTTCCCTCCCTCCCTCCACTTCACCTACATATACCCTCTTAGTCAGTCTTTCATTCTCCATTCTCTCCACATGTCCAAACCACCTCAGTGTATTTCTAATTTTCTCAGTCACATCCACATCCACCCCACAACGTTCTTTCACTTCTTCATTCGTCAACCTGTCCCTCCACATAACTCCACATGCTCCTTTCAGGTAACTCATTTCCACTGTTCTCACTCTTGACTTGTTCCCCCTCTAGCAAAGTCCACGCCTCGCTTCCATACGTCAGGGTAGGGATCACAATACTATCATGCAGTGACTTCTTAATTTCCATACTCGCCTCCCTATTTCTCATCACCGCTTTCAGTGAACTAACAATCTTCCTTCCCTGCTGCATCCTTTCAAGCACTTCATTCTCAAAACTTCCATCCTTACTCATCACATCACCCAAGTACTGTACTTGAATGCACTCACATTCTCCACATCCTCGCCATCCAATCTCACTGTGCATTCTTTGACTTCATTCCTCTCAAACACCATAACTTTACTTCTGTTTACATTAGCTTTCAGTTTCCTCTTCTTACACACTGTACTAAATTCATTCACCAAACCTTGCAACTCCCATTCATCTTCACTCAACAATACTGTATCATAAGCAGACAGCAACACTGGAATCTTCCACATCTCACCCTCATTCATTAGAGCCACCCCCACATCCACTGCCCTACCTTGCACCTCCTTTACAACCCCATCCATGCATATATTAAACAGCCATGGAGACATCACACAACCCTGTTTCAGTCCCACATTGATATCAAAGAACTCACTCATCTCACCATCCACTCGCACTGTAGCCTTAGCTCCCTCCTACATACTCTTCACAGCACTCAACAATTTCCCATCCACTCCATATATTCTTAATACCTCCCATATACCTTGCCTATCTACTCTGTCATATACTTTCTCCAAGTTCACGAAGGCAGCATACACTTTCTTTCCCTTCTCTAGATACTTCTCCATTAAACATCTTAGAACAAATATCTGGTCTACACACCCTTTCCCCTTCCTAAACCCCTCTTGTTCTTCTTCAACTAGCTCCTTTGTTATATGCCTAACCCTATCAATAAGTATTCTACCATATATTTTTCCAATCACACTAAGAAGGCAAATACCCCTATGGTTACCACATACTTCTCCAATTTTCCTTTGTATAAAGGAACAATTATATCTGATTTCCAGTCCTTTGGAACCCTTCCCTCTTCCCAAGCCAATCTACATAACTTCCATATACACTCCACAACAATCTCACCTCCATACTTCAGCATTTCACCACACACTCCATCAATTCGTGGGGCCTTTCCCATCTTGATTTTCTTCATTGCTTCAACTACTTCCGCCCTACTGATCTCTTCCTCCCTCCTCTCGTCTCTTCTTCTCCCAGCCGACCCCAAGCATTTATGCTCGCACTGCTCTCACTCCCTACATTCAACAAATCCTGAAAGTGCTCCTTCCATCTCCTCATTTCCTCTATCTTCTCCACCAACAATCTATTATTCCTATCTTTCACTCCCCTACTATTACCCCTTTCACACTGCCTTACTTTCTTTACCTCCTTTCAAAAAAGTTTCTTACTCTCCCTCCATTTCACATTCAGATTCCTCCCAAACTCTTCATTCACTCTCTTCTCTCTTCTTACTCTCCTTCACCAATCTCTTCACCCTCCTTCTCCTGCTGACATATACCTCGCTCTTCTCTCTCTCATCTTCTCCCCTACCTGTACTCACTAGCCGGTCACTATATGCCTTCTTTTGTTCCACAGCTCGTTTCACCTCATCATTCCACCATGCTGTCCCTTGCACATCCTTGCATTTCCTCCTCACTCCACAAACCGCCTCACACGCTACGCCTCTCTCTTCCGTGAATATCTTGCATACTTCTTCCACCCCTTCCATCTGCTCTTACTCATACCTTCCCAATCTTTCTTCCACTATGCACTTATACTCTGCCATTTTATCACTGTCTTGCAACTTCTCCACTCTTTTCACAGGAGCTGTTTCCTCCTGTCTCCCCCTCCGTCTCTTCACCCATTTTTTTTTTTTCAGCCTTACCTTGGCCATCACTATGTGATGGTCCGAGACTCCATTCCCCCACCCTCTCCACACTCTTGCATCCAACACTTGTCTTCTCATTCGCTCATCCACACACACGTAATCATCACTGCCTTTCGTTCAACAAATTCACCATCCATCCCCCTCATGACTCTTCATGTTTACCTGTGGATCATCTTATGCCGGAAGAAGGTGTTGGCTATTGCCAACCCCTTACTAGCACAGATGTCCACCACAGCACTACCATTCCCACCTACTTCAGCTGGCTCACCCCACTGACTAACCACTCCATCCACTCGTACATTCCCAACTTTACCATTCATGTCTCCAGTCAAAAACACTCTCGCTTCTCTCGAACTTGTCCATCCATGCTTCTACACTCGCCCAAAACTCATCTTTCACTCTTGCCACTTGGTCCTCTGTCGGTGCATACGCACATACAGTCGCCCAAGCTTGTATACCTACTTTCATCCTCACCCAAACAATTCTTGCACCCACTGTTCCATACTCTCTTATATTCACCTTCCACTTCTTGCTTATCATCAGACATACTCCCTCTCTTGCACTCTGTTTCTCATGAACTCCCACACATATTCCTAAACCATACTTCCATTCTCTCACCCTTTCACCTTTCCATTTTGTTTCGGTCAATCCACATACACCAACTCTTGCATCCTCAAGCACCTGTACAATCTCTCTCTCTCTTTCACTTCATCATTCACTCCTCTCACATTCCATGTTCCCATCCTTAGAATGTCCTTTGTCCGTTCCTTGGTCGTCAGCGTGTTGTCCGTCCTGGTCCGAGACGCTTTGTTCCCTTGTTTAGTTAGTTCTTTTTACGGGGTGGGGCACTAACCCACCACCAACCCTTTTAATCGCCTCATACGACAAGCAGGGGTACTGGGGGAGTATTCTTGAAACCCCCCTACTCCCAGGGGGGCTCGACTGCGACCCTGTAATGGTTTCGATCTCGGATCTCGGAAACCCAACCCAGGTATCAATCTGTGATAGCTATAGTGGCTGTACATTGCAAAAATAAACACGTCATCGCACAGACGGGGTTGATGATGGCGTACATAGGGCCACTGACGCATTCATTTATTTTACACAGGCTAGCACAGGACAATTTGTTTCATTGAGGGGAATGCTATAGTCCGTTTATTTCTATCAGGCAAAAATCTGTGGCGTGGATGTGATGTGATGGAATGCGTTAGGAGAAATACATTCAGGTGGCTTGGCCACGTGGAGAGGATGGAAAGTGAGAGACTAACTAGGAGAGAGTATGTTAGCGAGGTGGTGGTGCGGGTGAGGGAGCGGCAGACCAAGGAAAGATGGAGGGATGGAGTAGAGAGGCATATGAGAAGGGAGGGGGGGGGTAAGCTAGGGGGAGGGCAGCGAAATGACAGGGGAAAGGGCGACATAGAGGCGATTTGTTTATGCCCGCCCCTTACGGGATTAAGGTGTCTGACTGTGGATAAATATAGGGAAATATATGACCCCCTTTTAGTTTACCTGATGGCCAGGTGTAGTCAACTGGAGCATGAATAAGACTAGTAACCAAGGAGACTCATTCCTACTACATAACATAGGCCCCTCGAATATTGTGCGATACTGACTTAGTATTCATGAGAGTGGCCCAGTTTTCTCAGATGAAAAAGTAGTCAACGAGATGAAAGCAGTCCCAAAGAACTCCTGTAGCCCAAGGGAGTTATATTTAGTTAATGCTTCATATATCTTGACGATTTTATTTTGGACAGACTTTGGAACTGGCGGGGTTAATTTATAGCCTTCATTACCCTCATCAGTACGAGAGAGCTTCCATATTTGAATAAAATCCTCTGGCAGTAACATGAATGAATTTCGACATACATCACTGGCTTCAAGGACTGCTGGAAAATACCCCAGCTGAATAAAATAGCCTGGAGTTCGCCTGGATGAAATACTCAATGTGTCCATGGCAGCGAAAGGGTTAAGGGGCCTCCCAACCATTATCTAAAGGGTTACACAGGCTCTGGAGGCGTGTAGGGTGATCAGCTAGGGCACCGAGGCACCGTGGCTAGGGCGGCAGGGGCGGCTAGGGCCAGTACAAGGGTCACGAGGCATGGAGTCAACCTTGAACCTGGAAAGAAAGAGGAAAGAGAAGATTTTGGTTTAAGTGAAATTATTATTATTATTATTATTATTATTTGCTACTACTACTACTACTACTACTATTACTATTATTACTACTATTACTACTACTACTGTCACTATCATTATTATTATTGAGATTGGGTTTATTTTGTTACTGCTTTTGTTGTAACTGAATGGAGTGTTAGTGAGGCTTTTAATTAAGCTCACGAGATGTAGCCTCCGGTGTGAAAAACAAACTTACCTCCACTGTAGAAGAAAGAGCCAATGCCTGTGTTCTCCTCCACATCAATCCGCACTTCCACCTTGTCCTTGAGCCTCTCCACATCAGACACACACTTCACATTCAGACTGGGCACCATGCTAGAGCTGAGAGGCACCACCAGGCGGGTTCGTGAGGTGTAGACGCCAGGATAGCTGCCCCGTTCTGTCCGTAGCTCAGTGACACGAGTCGACGATGGCTGTGTTGGTGCCAAGGAGAATTGATGATGAGAGTTGTTAATACCGGACGTGATGTTAATAAAGGAACTTGTTGACACAGAAAGCGATGTTAGTAACGGGACATATTGACAATGGAAGTGATGTTATTAATGAAATCTTTTGATATTAGAGATGACAAGAGATGAATTTACAGTAGATATGGGAATTGAGGTGGTGATACTGGAGGTGGGGTTAGTAAAGAATTTGTTCATTTCAGAGATGAGGTTAGTAAAGAAGTCGTTGATTCTAGAGATGAGGTTAGTAAGGAATTTGTTGACACTAGAGATAAGGTTAGTATTAGGAGCAACTGATACTAGAGATGAAGTTAGTATTGGGAGCTACTGATACTGGAGGTGAGGTTAGTATTGGGAGCAAATGATATTGGAGGCGAGGTTAGTATTGGGAGCAATTGATACTGGAGGTGAGATTAGTACTGGGAGCAAATGATAATGGAGGCGAGGTTAGTATTGGGAGCAACTAATACTGGAGGTGAGATTAGTACTGGGAGCAAATGATATTGGAGGCGAGGTTAGTATTGGGAGTTGTTGATACTGGTGGTGAGGTTACTGGCAGCTACTGATACTTGAGGTGAGGATAGTATTGGGAGCTACTGCTACTGGAAACGAGGTTAGAACTAGGAGTTTTTGATGCTGAAAGTGAGGTTAGAAGCCAATAAAGAAAATCGTGATTGATTGAAAAATAAAGGATGTTGCTGAGAATCGGAGTCATGTAAGTGGCCAACAAAGGAAAAATTAATGACTGAAAACATGAGGTGGTGAGTTTTAGATGGCGTAGATGATAAGAGTATGCAATAACCTAGTATTTCGTGTTCGATAATGAAGTAAGAGGAATTGTATACAGGAGGGGTTGCAGAGGCGCTGAAGATGGAAAGAAGAAGCAATGTTGCTGTGAAACTATTAAATAAAAGCTGTGGAAGTGGAGTAAAGATTTTTTGTTGGAAGGGCATTTAGGTGTATCACAGACTGGGTATATTCTCTCCCATCATCCAGTCCTTTAAAACTCCAGTAAGAGCGTAGAGGCCATGGCTCTGATACACTTAAGGCAGGGACGACCAGACACACTTCCCTGAGTGGCATTATGTGAGCATTAAATTCCATCCATTCCTTCGGCTTTAACCCTCCTGGTCTATAACTGGTCGGAGTGCCTTAATCCACTTAATTATCAGGTCTTACAAGCAAAAAAGTCTTGATAACTGCCTCTGTTGTCAGTGTCGAGGTGAAGTTAGTAGCTAAAAAGGAGATTCTCTTCCACAAAGAAATAATGGCAGCTACAAAAAGTGGAAGTGTTGAGCTGTAAAAATTGGAACTATCCTCTTCCACTTAGCATGAAACTGCCACCCCTCTATGTTGAAAGTTGAGATGTAACGAGAGACCCCAACTGTAATATGGTGCTAGTCATGAAGAAGTGCTATAGAAAGAATGTATAGCCATAATCTTGCCATAATCTGATATTTAAGTACAGGAAATGGGACGAAAATCTCCGCCAAGTCTGGACTTAGTCGACAAAAAGATAATATTCATCACGGGGATAGTCAAGGGTAAGAAGGGTGGATGTCAACAAATCGAAATTACATCCAAATTACCAGTTCTACTGCTGGGTGGGGAAACTAAGACAAATCCTCTTCATACCTAGCAGTGGAACTCAAGTAGGTATTGTTGTGTACTGTACTATGGACTTATAGGAAAGAAAAGCATGCCGGAAATGAAACTTATTATGAAAACTTTGTGACAGATATGGTAACATCTTGGATACTTTGAATTACACCCACATGGGGAAAACGAGTTTATATAAAAATACAGCAATTTCAGCCTGATTTGGTCCTGAAGAACGTCAGGTCAGCCCCAAAGTATTATATCTTGGCAATACCAACTTTATAAACTTTTTCATATGATAGCAAAATTCCTCCAACTGAATAATTAAAGACACAGTGATATCAAGAGACAGTATGGACAATTATTATCAACCAATTCATATTGCATCATTGATTAAGTAGTATTTGGTTGACAAAAAAATCCAAGTGGTGCAAGAGTAAAGTTCATATGCTGCCAGACTGCAATAAGCACACCATAGAACAGGCTAAGAATATGACAGTAAAGACGTGAAAATAAAACCAAAGCCAGGAAAAAGCAACTTACACCGAAGGGCTGATCGTCGAGGTAGAAGGTGAGCTTCGCAGGGGGGCTTGCGTCTCGAGCTGTGCAGGTGACGTTCAGTTGGTCGCTCACTCTGTATGGTCGACGATTTTGTAGGCCACTCAGTTCAGGGGCTTTAGGCAGTACTGTTGGGGGGTTTGGGGATAGGAGAGGAGTGGGTGGGGATAGGAGAGGGGGTTGTGGTATGCGGAAAGAAGGGGGAAGATAAGAGTGAGAGGGGAAAGTGTGGGAAGGAGAGGGAAAGGAGGGGGAGACGGGAGAAGGAATTATTTCGATGGAGACGTGGAAGAGGAGATAAATTGAGAGAGAGAGAGAGAGAGAGAGAGAGAGAGAGAGAGAGAGAGAGACGAGGGTAGGGTAGGAGAAGCAGAGGCAGGGGGAAAAGAGAGGGAGGCATGGAGAGAAGGAAAAAGAATGGGAAGGGGTTAAGGGGAATCGGTAATGGGTAAGGATGAGGCGGAGGAGGAAGGGAAGGGAAGACAGAAGAATAAAGGAATGGGAGGGGAGGGGAATTGAGAGAAAGGAAAGAGGGAAGGGGGTAGAAGTAGGGAAAGATGAGAGTGAGATGGACATAAGAGTGTAAGAAACATTATTATTATTCTTATTATTTTTATTATTATTATTATTATTATTAGTATTATTATTATTATTATTATTATTATTATTATTATTATTATTATTATTATTATTATTATTATCATTATCATCATAATCATAATCATCATTATAAATCTCTTAAAAACACTAAACAAATTAGAGACTGCCAATACTCCCAAGGTAATTCGTTGGCCTCCACACAGCCACAGTACACTCATATACTTTTCTTCAAATTGCCATGATTATTGATGAACATACAGTGATACAGGATCCAGGAATATGTATGCTTGTGCTTTTCTTCCACTGATTCCATAAATCCCTTTAAAAGACCCAAATAAAAAATTGAAAAAAAGTGTGCTACGGGTTTTACCCAAAGAACAGTTGTTGCAAGATTGAAACGAACTGGTGGAGAAATAGTGAAGTGACCCCAATGAAGCTGAGCAAAGGTCTCTGAACTATGGTGTGGAGACCTGTTAACCTTATATCAAGACCATTTATCCTGTCAAATATCAGCTCTTTCAAATTCAATACGTACAGTAATTATATTTTCATAATGCGAGCTCCGGACGATTCCATTCAGCTTAGGAGAGACTTTCAAGCCATATAGGCTGCACACACACACACACACACACACACACACATATATATATATATATATATATATATATATATATATATTGCCCTTATTTAACCTCATTCCTATTCTGATGGGTCGTGTAAACTAAATAATGCCGTACTGTCCATTAGTAACACAAATGTACTCCGACTCAAAGTCTTCCCGCACCTTCTGGCACCTTGCCAAGAACATTTCTATCAAATTTAATTCATTCTCCTTCCTTTCTCATTTCCCTCTTTTCCACTCTGATGGCTCTAGCTGTTTCTTCTACTGAAAAAGGAGAACTTTCTTCCAAGACTTTCTCGTCCATTCCACCTTGGACGATTCCTGTGGTGTTCCATCTCTTCCTCCCCCCCCCCCTCTTTGACATCGTCAAGATTGAATTAAAATTTCTGTAGTTGATGTATTTTCTGTTCTATCTGGCCACTATACTAACAAGGTTTACGGGCGTGATGATGTCTCTCCTGTCAATCTCAAGAACTTTGCTTCATTTCTCACACCCTGCCTAGGTAAACTCTTTTGCTTTGGTCTGTCGACTTGTACCTTTCCTTCTTGCTGGAAATTTGCACTCATTCAGCCTGTTTCGAAGAAGAGTGCCCATTCCCAGGCCATTAACTACCTCCCAATTGCTTTTACATCCAGTATGTCTAAAGTTCATGAGTCTATTCTTAACGAAATATATTGAAAGCCATTTTCCTATCATAACCTTCTTGCCTAACGCCATTATGGGTTCCGCCAGGGACACTCCACTGGCAATCTTCTCATCTTCCTTTCAGACTTCTAGTCATCCTCATTTCGGGACTCGGGCGAATGCTTTGTCATTGCACTTGACACGTCAAAGTCATTCGCTAGAGATTGGCATAAATCTTTTGTTTCTATACTGCCCTCTTACAGTTTCTATCCTTCTGTATGTGTCTTTATCTCTAGCTTCCTTCTTGGTCTCTCAACAGCTGCTGTTGTAGACAGCCACCAGTTTTTTCCTAGAAGGCTAGAACTATCAACAGTTGTGTTCCTTAGCGGTCTCTCCTATCACCAACTCTCTTCCTTCTATTCATCAATGATCCCCTAAGCTGTACATCTAACTGTCCACCCATCCACTGATGACTCCATCCTTCACTTTTCCACCTGCTTCTTATGGGGTCCATCACTGTAATTGCCCGTACTTAACTAACACATAATGAGTCCTTGCCACACCTAATATCGGCTTGGTTCAAATTTCAGACAGGGATAATAGTAATCTTCTTGATTTTTATGCATCCGAATTTCCTTTCCTAAATCGTGTGACCCATTAAAATCTACCACAGGAATATCTAATAATATTTAACCATATCCAACTCAATCCTACATCATCTTTGAACATACATGAGGGTTGATTCTCTTCGGATTTATCACGAAAGGTCATATTGCCTCTCTTGCAATATCTGCTTCTAAGATATCAGGCATGCTAAGCTGACTCCATGCCTTCTTTACCCCCGCACAGTTGACTTTTTACACGGATTTTATTCGCCCCGGTATAGAGTACAGTTCTCAGGTGTGGGGAAGCTCCTCACATGCAGCTGTTCTCAGCAAGGTGGAGTCAAAGGCTTTTCGTCTCATTAACTCTCCTCCTCTTACTGGCTCCCTTCAGCCTCTGTCTCTTTGCCACACTGTTGTATCTTTCTCTTTTTTCTCTCCCTACTTCATTGGTCGTTGCTCCTCTGAACTGTCTGGATGCATTCCTCCACCTCTACGACGGGCTCGTAGCACCCGTCTAGCAACAAACTCTCGTCCCTTTCCTGTCCAATTCTCTAATGCATTGGTTAACCGTTATTCCCAGTCCTTCATGTATGCAACAGATCAACTCTGGAACTTTCTCCCTTTGTCTGTATCTCCTACTGCCTATGGTCTCCAGTTTTTCCAGCGCAGTGTCCAGGCATCTCTAAGTGAACTAATCTTGACTTTGGCTCTCTGTTACTTTGTTTGTTTGTTTGTTTGTTTGTTTTTCTTGGAGGGAACAATTTCTGGGCTTCCTTCTTCTTTGCATGAAAACAAAAAACAAAACAAAAAAAAATACGGCAAGCGCGATGCACCCGTACAGCAGCAAACTCTCATTACTTTTCTGTCCAACTCTCTAATGCAAGCTACCCATTACTCCCAGTCTCACCATGCATGCAACACTTCACCTCAGGAACTCTTATTCTGTCTGTGTTTCCCATTGATTATGACCTCCAGTCTTTCAAACGCGATGTGTTCAGGCATCTCTAAATGAACAGATCTTGAATTTGGCTAATTGTTATCTTGGTTTTGTTTTGTTTTTCTTGCAGGGAACAATGTTGCGGGCTTCTAGCATTTGTTTCCTTCTTCCTTGGATAAAAAAAAAAAAAATCTTGCCACTTCTCTTTTCAACTCTCAAATGCAAGAGTTAACCAGTACTTCCAGTCCTTCACCTATGAAACAAATCAGCTCTAGAACTGTCTTCCTTTGTCTGTATTTTATTCTGCCCATGACATTCAGTCTTTTAAAAGCAGTGTGCTCAGGCTTCTCGAAATGAACGGCTCTTGAAATTGTCTCTGATATTTTTTTCTTGGAGGAAAGGATCTTGCGTCGCTTCTAGCTTTGGGTTACATCTTCCTTACATTAAAAACAAAAATAAGCTGATACTTGACAATATTTTAAAAACTTTAACTGCCGTTTCAAAATATGGTAACAAAAAAGTTATGACACTCTTATGCTGGCTTTATACAATGAGGAACAAAAGTTGGCCTAATAATTGTTTCAACTATTATTCTTGTCACTTTCCCCCAGGGGCTCACATATCTAAGCCGAAAGAGGCATGGATTGACTGTCCATTGATAATTCTGTATGACGCGATGAATCGAGGAGGAAGGTAACAGACGTGCCCCTAACGTGATGTAAACAGGCAAACTTTTGCCTCGACTTCACATGATATTCAAAATTAGTCGTTTACAAAATACTGATGAGCTTCTCAATAATGAAGTGAGATTATTACCTATCCTTGATCATACTTCATACTTTTATAGCAATATTAACATTAGCGATAACTGTAACAGTCCTTATGAGGTTCACTGAAGAACAGGACCCTCTCCTATGACGGGCGGCAAGAATTACCTCATTCCCGTGTTGGCAAAGTATGAATGGGGAAGGGTGTTTGTAGTGAGAGCGATGCATGTAAAAACCGAAGTCTTATCAGCTGTTATTGTGTGTGTTTGTCAGTCTGTCTATGTTACTGGTACGAACTAACAAGTAACGAGCACATGAGAGGCCATGCTACCTCCATCCCCTTTAAATGTCTGCCACAACACGGGTTTCAAACTCTAGACCAACGGGTTACCACTGTGGCTTCAGCAACAACGTATTACAAGCATAATATATATATTCTGTTTTGAAAGCTATGAGTATGCTGTATTTATGATGCATATAAACTGAATGAATGATGCAGTATTGTGGCCTAACCGATCTCCAAATGGCCACCGTCCCAGCCACAGCTACCACCACCACCCAGCTACACCTACCACCATTCCAGCAGACACTACCACTATCACAACTAAAACTACCAGTATTCTGCCAAAAACTACTACCATTTCAACCACAACTACCGTCATTCCAACCAGAACTGCTGCCATTTAAACATCCATCACCACCATTCCAGCACCTACTGATGCAATGACAGTCACAACTACCACCATCACAGTCACAACAACCAGCATTCCAACTACAACTACCACCATCCCAAGCACAACTACCATAACTAGCACCATACCATCCACAACTACCACCACCATGACTACAACAACTACCACCATACGATGCACAACTATCATAACTAGCTAGCACCATTCCATCCACAACTGCCACCACCATCACGGCCACAACTACCACCACCATCAAAACCACAGCTACGACCATCCCATACACAACTACCATAACTACGATCATCACAGTCACAACCACCATTACACACAACTACCACCAGTTCAATGACAACTACCACCAGTCCAAGCACAACTACCATAACTAGCATCATGCAAATCACATCTATCATCGCCATCACAACCACAACTACTACCATAACTAGCACCATTCAAACCATCAATCAATAACAACCACCGCTATCATTAAATCACAAACCACCACATTTCACAACTACCATCATTTCAAATACAACTAGCATCATCCAGCAAAATCTACCACCATCCTGACCACAACTACCACCATCCAATCACAACTAAGACCATACCACCATAGTTTCACCATCACAGCCACAAGTACCACTACAAGCCAACGACAACTGACACCACTACAACCACAACTGACACAACCATGAAAACCACAGCTACAACAAGCATTACAACCACAGCTACCACAACTATCACACTCATATCTACTTTCATCCCAACTACACCTATAACCACTAGTCCAGTCACAACTAGCCAACAACCCAACAACCTAACTGCAACTGCCATCATTTGAGCCACAACTACTACCACCATTATCACCACCACCACCACTATCACCAGCACCACCACCTCCACCACCACAATCACCACTAACTACAACAACCACCATCATTCCAACCACAACTACCACCATCACAACAACTACCACCGTTCCAAGCAAAACTACAACCATCTCAACCACAAGTGCCATCATTACAACCACAAATAACACCATCACAACCATAAATACAACCGACCCAACCACAGCTACAAATCACCATCATAATCACAACTACCACTTTCATTTCAGCCACAATCTACAATTTTCCACTCCGAACTACCACCATCGCAACCACATCTGCCACAGTCTCAATCACAACTTACACCTTCCCAACCACAGCTCCTTCCATCTCACCATAACCACCGCCACCACAATCATATCCGCCACTAACACAACCACAACTACCACCACCACCATCCCAAATATTAAGTCCCTCACCACTACCCCAATGGCAGCTATCACAATCAAAGTCCCAGCTGTTACATTACCAGCCACAACTGCCACTACTGCGACCACAATCACCACCCAATCACCACTATCAGCATTCCACTCATTTATAAAAGTCATGCTTCATGCCGTCACACTGGAAAAATGTTTTGAAATAGGGTGTTTTGGTCATCACTTCCTATTGGTAGTTTCCCACACAACCACCACTCCAACTTAAACCATCACCATCCTGCCCACTTACCACAAGCTAAATCACAACTACCACCATCCCATTCATCATCAAAGTTCACCTCGTTATACTTGAGAAATGACGTGAAATGGGCGTTTTAGCCATTATCTCACTCTTACCCGTATTTTCCCCCATAAACACAACTATTACAGTTCTGACCAAAACCAAGAACACCTAACTATGCCTTGCACCACTACAACCACAACTACTACCATCCCACTCACCAACAGTGGTCAGTTTGTCGTATTGGAAAGGGGGACTTAAGATAAGATGCTATGGTCATCACTTCTCACTTGTAGTTTCCTTTCACCACCATTCCATCCAAAACCAACATCACTTAACTATACCTAACACCACTTCAACTACAACTAGCACCGTCAATCTCACTAACGATGGCTATGTTGTCGTACCTTAAAAAAATAGGAATTTAAATAGGATGTCTTGGTCATTCCCTCACGCTTGTACTTTCCTCCTATCATTATTCCGGCCACAACCACCACCACCACCAAACCATTGCTACCACCACCCAAGATAAAACCAATACCACCACTACCACTACCCATCTACAGTTTCCCTACCACCATCTCAGCCACACTCACATACTGCCATACTGGAAGGAAGGCTTAAAATGGCATGCTCCAATCACCACATCACTCTTATATACCATCATTGCATCCAAAGCCACCACCAGTCAGCTACTTCTACTACCATTTCAACCACAAATACCACTATTCCAACCACAGGTACCACCATTCCCACCACAACTACCATCATTCTAACCACAGTTAACACCATTCCAGTCACAACTGCCAACATTTCATCCACAGCTACCACCATTCCAGCCACATCTACCACTGTTCCAGCCACAAATACCACCACTGCCACCACAGCAACCACCATTCCAAACACAACTACTACCATCCAACTCACCTATGACGGTCATGTTCTCAGACTTGAAGGATGATTTGAAAGTGGGTGCTTCACTCATTACTTCACACTTGTAGTTGCCGCCGGAGTCCATACGAAGCTCGCGAAGAGTCACCACCCTCTCGTCAGACTGTTCTAGCTGGTGGGGGGGAGGTGGGAGGGGAGAAAGGGAGGGGAGGGTGAGAAAGGTGTGAGGGGAAAGGGAGAAGTATGATGGAAGGATGGAAGAGAAAGGAGGAGGGGTTGGAGGGAAAGAATAGGTAAGGTGCAAGGGATATAAAGAGACGGAGAAAAGTGGTGAAGGGGTGAGGAGAGGGATAAGAGGGACAGGCAAGGAGAGGGAAAAGATAGAGAATAGAAAAGGTAGATGGGCGGAGAGAGAGAGAGAGAGAGAGAGAGAGAGGGGGGTGGTGGAAAGGTGAAGAGTGGGAGAGGGGGAGTGGAATAGGGTGGGGAGGGGGGATTTTATGTTTTAGAGTGGGGAGAGAGAGAGAGAGAGAGAGAGAGAGAGAGAGAGAGAGAGAGAGAGAGAGAGAGAGAGTATTTAAAGTAGAAGGGAGGGTGAAACGATGGATGGGAGGGGGAGAAGGGGGGGGGGAAGAATTAAGAGTGGAGGTATAGGTGAGAGAATTGTTTGGAGGGGGAGAAGGGAGGTGGTGGCATGTTGAAAAAGGTTGAAGGAGTAAATGAAAAGGGAAAGAGAAATTTTTAGGAGATTTAGCGGGGAGAGAGAAACAATTGTGAGTAGAACAGTGGGTGGAAGGATGGTTTGGAAGGGAAGCAGGGAGAGGGAGGGAATAAAGAGGGTGGGAGGGGAAGTGATTGAAAGTGGAGAGGGGAGGAGGAAAGGTAGGGGAGAGGGAGAATTGGAAGGTTGGATGAGGAGGGGTAGAGGAAGAAAGGTTAGGGGAGGGGATTGGAAAGGAGAGAGATGATGGAATAGTGGGTGGGGAAGAAAATTGAGGGATGGGGGATGAAGGGGGAGGTACAAGGATGGTGGGGAGGGGGAAGAGGGAAGGTGGGAGGGTTAGATGAATGGGGAAAGGGTTAGATGAACAGGGAACATTAAAACGAAAGTAGATGTCGGAATTTGGATGGATAAATGGGGATGGGGGTGAGGGAAGGATTAAGGTGGAAGTGGAATTTGTTAGAGAAAGAAGTGGAAGAAGTGGAGAGATGTGGAGGCATTAAGTTAGGTTGAGGTAAGGAAGTAGAAATGAAGGGATGAATGTGGAAAAATGTTTAAGTGGAGGTACAAACACGAGGACAGGGGTGGAGGAGGCGGAATGTAATGGGTGGAGGGAGGGAAGGAATGAGGACATAGTGGGAGGGATGGAGCAGGGAAAAGAGAGAGAGAGAGAGAGAGAGAGAGAGAGAGAGAGAGAGAGAGAGAATGGAGTGGCAGAGGGAGAATGGGAGGGGGTTGGGAGAGAGCAGGGAGGGGAGTCGGTGAAGGAGGGGTTGTGAAATGGAGGGAGGGATAGATCAGGAGAGGGATTGTAGATGAAAGTGAGTGAGAGGCGAGAGGAAAGAGAGCAGAGGAAGGGAGTGGAGAGATGAAGCAGGAGGAAGAGAACGAAGGGCGGGGAAGAGGAGCGTGGAGAAGGAGAGAGAGTGGGAAAGAGGAAGTGTGGAAGAGGGAGAGTGGAAGGGAGGGAGGGGGAGTGGAGGGGAGGGAGGGTGGGAGAGGGAGAGAGTGAAAATGTTTGTTGATTCACTGGATCTGGGGAGCTTATGAGATACGACGCAATTTAGTGAGGCAGAATGATTTTTGTTGACTTTTGCATACAGTTCAATATATATATATATATATATATATATATATATATATATATATATATACATACAGAGGGAGAAAGAGAATCTGAAAGAATTAAGTATAACAGAACAATAACTATGGTCACAAAATACGGAACTATACAGATACTTTATATATATCCTGCCATATACTCGTATAATTTAGATGTATTTTTTTTTAAAGTGTACTCTGACCAAAACATTCGAACATACATTATTTTCATGGGTAATATTATTTAACGCAGGATAAATGCAGTAAAGTAGAATAAGTATTTTATGCAATTCTTATGCATCAATGAAAGCATTTAAACTGATAATCGAGAATAACAGTGCTCATCCTTATCCTTCTGGCTTATTTTTTTTTAATTGAAATAGGTATTGAAACTTGCGAAAAAGAAAGTATTGAAGTGGGAGGGCTATCAATATGAAGCCAGTGAAATGAACGAGGTATTCATTCACACATCATTCAGCCATCCGGAATCCTGACTCCATCTCGCAGTCTACTGATCCTCACATATACCGGAGGGTAATTATCATTTTAGATGCTATTCACATACTGTACATGCGCCAGACATTCAGTAACAATACAGAAGGGAATAAAGTTTTTGTATATCCAGTACTGTATGCAGGGTATGTGGTGGCCAGGTGATTAAGTAGGTGATCTGTTTCTAAATGAACGAGTGGTCGAGCCTAGATTTGGGTATGGAGCAGTTTCATGACTGAATTTTGTTAAAACAGACAGTTTGGTACTTATACACCGCAAGACCCATCGCCATATCGTCAAAATATCTCCGCTTATACCATAACACTAGTCGTGAACGTGACATTCCCAGCATATATTCAACATGGACGGTGGGCATTAGCGCAAAGTGCTGACATGTGAAAGTGTGTGACATAGAAGAGGATTGACAGTCTTCAGGAAAAACAATAAAAAAATAAACATTCCGCAGTATCCTTCTATCGCCCACGATTTTTCTCTCCTCGTTCTGACCTCAAAACACACGCGCACACACACACACACACACACACACACACACACGTCACTCATCTCCTCAGACACCCCTTCAAGCTTGTGATCCACCTCGACCTGCGGCAAATTTGAGGGGAGGAAACTGTAGAACTGCTCCTCTTTTGTAATTAGAAAATGCTCACCGTTCCTCTACTTTCATTTACATAACCCCCACATCCACATACAGACCCTACACTCCCTGCCACTCACCTCTCCCCTACACCCACTTCCACACCCTACACTGCACACTACTCACTTCTTCCCCATATCCACATCTTCACCCTTCACTCCACACCACTCACATCTACCCCACACCCACATCCACACCCTGCACTCCGCACAACTCACCTCTACCGACACTCCTTCCAACTTGTGATCCACCTTAACCTGGGGCGAATTCTTGGGCACGAAGCTGTAGAACTGTTCCCCATTCTTGTACCATCGCACGGAGTAGAAGCCTTGGGATCCTGCCGCCCACACACACTCCAATTGTGCCGACTGCCCCACCACGCCAGGCTGGGGCAGGAGCACTTTGTGGACTTGGGCATCCATTGCTGAACCTAGTTGGATGTAGGGCTGGCCTGAGTGTGGGATGGGATGGGAGAGGGATGAGAGAGGGATGGGATGGGAGAGGGATGAGAGCGGGATGGGATATGAAAGGGATGAGAGAGGGATGGAATGGGAGAGGGATGGGATGGTGGTAGGTTTGAGCCGGGATAAACAAAAGAGGGATAGGAGAAAAATGTGATAGGAGAAAGGAGTGTGGAGAAGAGGGGAGGGGGCACAGAGTAAACAGTTGCAAGTGAGGAATAGAAAAAGGAATATGGGGGAGGGGAAAAAATGAGAAGGGGAAAGAGGAAAGACAAGAAAGGGGTGAGAGATGCAGGGAAAGATCAGGTGTGTGTGAAAGGTGAAGGGGGAAAAGTGGAATAGGTGAGAAATTTTAGATTCACAGGTGAAGGATGGGAAGAAGATGAGAGAGGGATGGAAGATGGAGAGATTGGGGATGGGAGAGATGCAAAGGGGGAAGGAGGAGGATGGAATATGACATAGAAGAGGGATAGGTTGGGTGGAATAGGGAAATGGGAGGGGAAATAAACGATGGAAAAGTGAAAATAAAGGAGAGGATGAGATGGATGGATGGAAGATTGAATGGATGATGAGAAGCATGGAAGAGGCGTAAATAAAGGTTGAAATATATTGATGATAAATAAGAAGAGAAAGGAATAGGCGAGGTGTAGGAGAGGTACAGGATATGGGACGAATATGGGATGAGGGATGTGATAGGAGTGGATGGAACGGTGAAAGATGGAATGGAAGGGATGAAGAAGCGAATGTTGAGAAAAATGAAGACAGGGGAATGGAATGGGATGAAGGGATGGCAAAAGGAAAGAAGATCAGATGGGGGATGGGATGATGGGATGCAAGACGAGATGGGGGATGGGATGATGGGATGCAAGATGAGATGGGGGATAAGACAGATGGAATGGAGGGATAATGGAATGAATGGGATGAAGCGATGATAAATAGAAGTTGAAAAGGTGAAAGTGAGGGAAAGAAATGGAATGGAGGTTTGTAAAAGGACGGAAAAGAGATGGAAAACAGAGACAGGAGAGGAATGGGAGGGGAAACAAAGGAATGGGGGAATGAGGAGTAAAGATGAACGAAGTGCAACATGTATTGGGCATGAGAAGAGGAGTGGGGAGTGGGAATGAATGTTAAAGAAAGAGAAGGCAGGAAATAGAGAGAGAGAGAGAGAGAGAGAGAGAGAGAGAGAGAGAGAGAGAGAGAGAGAGAGAGAGAGACCACGATAAAAGAAAACAGAAAACATAATAACACGAGGATCAAAATAAAATGGGAAGAGAAAACAAATCAGCAAAAATTAAAGACAATAAGGGGAATATGAAAATGACGGGATGGAAAAGGGGTAAGATGCAGGTAGGAGGAGGGAAGAGGGCGTAAGGGGGAGAAAAAGGCAAAAAAAAATTCATAAGCATCGCAAAGCCAAGCCAAGCAAAAAGCCTTAACCCTCTCAATCGTGACTACAAAAGTGAGTCATAGGAGCCTGAGTTTAATTACTGGTAGAATCAACTCTCTCATGGTACACTCTTTATTTTTTTTCCAGCCAAGTGAGTTTATTCTGATTAACTGATAATTAGTACAGGAACCTAAGAGTGTTGATTCTGATTCCACTAATGCTGAATGCTAGAAATAACTCTAGTACTTTCATCTGGCTAACATTAGACGACTGTATTTAACTAAGAGTGAGTTATAGGAGACTGAGAGTGTTAATGATACTTTCTTTACTCTAACTTGGCCTAGTAATCCATCTTTCTCAACCTTATTTCACATAGCTCAATGGCTGAATACGACCATACTGCAGTCAACAACCTTTCCATAGCAATTGCTTGTGATTAGCAACCATTTTCTAGTATAAGTCTGACGTTACATTCAGCATTTAAGATGTGGTAAAAGATCATTCTAGACCAAGTTAGAGTAAAAAGTATAATATTAAAGGCAGGCATAAAACTAGCTCAGATTACTGCTAAGCAAATAATAAGCAGCAGCATAAGCAGTAAGTAGCCTACAAGCATCGCGAATTGAGAGAAAAGAATTAAACCCATCAGTCCAAGAGCTACGTATTACCCCTGCCAAGAACGTTATGATTTAGCCAGCTGATGTTTGTTTGTTTGACTGTTAGCAGGATTGCTGAAAAAGTTATGAACAGATTTTGATGAAATTTTGTGGAAGGGTGGGTCATGGGTCAAGGAAGAAATGACAAAATTTGGGGGCGGATCTGGATCCGGATCCGGAGTATCCCGCACAATATCTCAAAAAGTTCTCCATGAATTTCAAAGAAATTTTGTGGAAAGGTGAGCCATGGACCAAGAACGAATTGATTAAATTTGGGGGTGGATCCGAATCCGGATCCTATATCCACGGATGGCGTAGAAATGAGATCCCTCAGTGCTTTCTAGTTTCATCTTGTTTTAGACACCTTCAGGCGATATTATGCAGCATAAGAGAGTTGTGAAGACGCTGAGGGTGGTAACCTACACCTTCAGCTTCAAGTCTCAAAATGAAACAAGAAAGCTCTCAAAGAGCGCATACCTCCGCCAATACCATTGCCATTGAAAAGAATCCGGATCCGAATCCGCCCTCAAATTTAATCAATTCTTCCTTGGTTCATGGCCCATCTTTCCACAAAACTTCACTGAAATTTATTGAGAACTTTTGGAGATATTGTGCGCGATACTCCGGATCCAGATCCGCCCCAAAATAAAATAATTTCTTCCTTACCACATGGCTCACTCATTCATAAAATTTCATCAAAATCCGTTCATGACTTTTTGAGTAATCCAGGATCCGGATCCGTGAATATAGCATCTGGATCTGCCCCCAGATTTAATCAATTCTTTCTTGTCCATGGCCCACCTTCCCACAAAATTTCGTTGAGATTCATTGAGGAATTTTGGAGATATTGTGCAGGTTACTCAGCGTCCGATCCAACCCAAACATTTATTTCTTCTTCCCTGGCTCATGGCCCACCCTTCCACAAAATCTTATCAAAATCCGTTCGTAACTTTTTGGGCAATCTTGGTAACAGACAGACAGACAAACCAACACTGCGTAAAGCATAACCTTTTTGTTGGAGGTAATAAAATCGTCTGACTGACAAGGTTAACCCTTTCAGTATGATGATGGAATTTTTTTTTTTTTCCCAGACAGTTATATTATACTTTGCATAATCTTTTCGAGCTGGAGAGATTAGGTGTAACACAAGCTGATCTGTTCAATACACGAAACTAAATAAAATCACCCGAAGGAAACAAGAATGCAACGCAGATAAACATCACTGGATTGAAGGGGTTAAGTAACATCAGTAGAGAGAATATCATTAATAGCATCTATCTATCTGTCTATCCATCTATCTATATCTATCTATCTATATCTATCTATCTATATATATATTTATATATATATATCGTATATACATCATTATCGCAATTTTAAATCTTAAAAACTTAGCGTATCAACATGAGTAACGTCATTATTAACTGACTTTTAAGTAACGTCTATCAGTTTATTCTTATTACCAACAGACACTTCTTAGTTGTGGCTGGGTCTTTAGAAATAACCCAGCCAGTCAGTCACGCCTTAAGGATTATATAAGCAAGTAGTTTCACCCTGAGGAAGTCGCATATGGTGCTTCGAATCAGTGAAGCCTAATTTTGGCCCCAGTTTTTTCCTTTTTTCGTAATAGCCAACTGTACTTGTTTAATCCTGGAAGAAACTATTCAGACTAGAAGGCTTTGTAATAAATTTCACTGATCTCTTCACACCAAAGGGTTCTCCTATGCTATAAAAAATATTCTGGCAGTGACAAAAACAATAATTTGAAAATGTTTCATAGTGACGGGATTGACCTTTTAAACATTAAGCTAATATCAATAATATGTTCATCAATTAATCCTCTAAGGATCGAGACGCCTTATTCATTCTATTTCACCTAACGCCAGACGCTTCTATTCATATGTGAGTGAGTGTAGGAACCCCAGTGTATTAATACCTTTATCACTGACCCTCGAACAGCAGGGACAACTCAAGTATTCTCTTCCTGCTGGCGCCAGACGATTTTGTTCAGCTGGGTGAGTCATAGGAGACAGAGAGTGAACATTGTCACCATTAACACTCCTAGACTCGAGGCAACACTATTAATCAGTTTCCGATAATGCCAAACCATTTTGTTTACCTGTGAGTGAGTCACACGATCCTAACTCACTGTATCACCATAACCCTCTCATGACTGCAGCGACGGTATATTCTGTTCCATCTGACGCCAGACGATTTTATTCAGGTGCATAATAGGAGCCAGAGAGTGTTAATACTGTCACCATTACTCATCTCATTGTCAGGACAGCTCTAGTATTCCGGTTCAGCTAACGCCAATCGATTTTAGTAATATCAGGATGAAGTATCAGAAGAGCAGGGGATGAATCGAGCCTTCAGTACCTGGTTCTCTAATAGTGTCTCAATAATAAAATCGTCTGACAGAAGAGGGAATAAAGAGGAAAGTAACCTCACCAGATTTAATAAACATATATAATACACAGAGAAAAAGAAATACCCTTCGACAGATAATGAGGTTAGCAATTTATTCTGATTGGAATCCGTAACGGAGAATATTTTATATATTTTTGTATGCAGTATGTGCAGGTGGCTGAGCTTATTCTGTGATTTTAACCATTTCACCACGAGGACATGTCTTCCTGCTTAATTGCCCTGTTAGCTACATATTATTCTTTTCTTATCTATTTATTATTATTATTATTATTATTATTAAATTTTTTCACTTGGCTGAGGATGGTGAAGATGTGGATTCACCTAAAGTCAGCCTCCCAAGTTCGAACATCTTCACCTAACCTGAATAACACCAGGTGAAGGTGACAAGAAAAAACTGGACATACATCAAGGGAGAGAAGAGATTTCCCTCCCCACTACGTTAACGTATTTCTAACTTTTTGTCTTTACTATGTCCAAACGATTTCATTTAGCTTCGAGCAGAATTTTTGTACTAGAGGGGAAAAATGCATACTTCATTAACCCCTCAGTAAGATGACATTGTTTGTTGCTATCAGAAGTTGACTTTTTTTTTTTTTTTTTTTTGCTTGGAAGAGACAATCGTGAGGGATGTGTGTGTGTGTGTGTGTGTGTGTGTGTGTGAGAGAGAGAGAGAGAGAGAGAGAGAGAGAGAGAGAGAGAGAGAGAGAATATTCGGTTTGGCACTAAAGTTCCCCGGCTGATATTTTCTGGCATCAGTTGGCAGCACTGGCCTGAATTTGGCCGATGGATTTGTGGCGTAAGCTTCTTGCCAGTGCTATGCTGCGTTAGCTGCTGTGCTGACTGACAGTGTTATGCATGCAGTCGCACTGGACTTTTGCAAAAAAAAATATATATAGTAATCATGATTATATGTTGTCGATGGATGACAAAATTATTATGTGGATGCGAGAGTCATCAGATTTTTGGAAACCAGAAAGAATATGCCACTGACATATTCAGAAGGTTAAAGAAGAATACAGAAATGGCATACCAGTACTGTCAAGGTCACGTGGGTTGTAGAGGATGACGAGATGAGCAAAAGGTCAATTGGATGTAAATTGTGACGAATGATGATGACGGACATCACTGATGAAAACTGACGTAAATGTTGAAACGGAGTGAACGTCGATCTGATGCGATGGCTATTTGAGACACAGCCTGATGACAGAGCAGTTGAATTTTGACAGACCGACAGCTTATTTCACCGGAGAATCGAAAAATGAGGAAGGTGTGTGACAACAAATTTTAAAAGATTGAGCAACGAGCAGCAACAACGGAGAATTCAGGTTGGCTTTGAACTCTCAGAATGCATTTACTATGATGGAAATCGGCTGAAGAAAGATCAACGCAAGAAATAACACATGGGTATACCAATGCGACCCACAAACAAAACTACTTCCAACTACACTGGAAAACTCTCATGTCCCAAAGACAGAAAACAAAATCATGCCTAAGTGCGTGTGCAGATAATGGGCAGAATCCTCAAACATTTTCTTCACTTCCACGTAATCAGCGAAGACACTCGATCATCAGAGACAACGCAGTTGACTGGAACAGCAGAAGACGCAAGCAGCTGCAGTAAGTCTGTAGCGAAAGGATTTGATTCCCACACGAATCCAAGCCATACTATCTCAACATCGATTTATCGTTTCCCGGTGTGACCTGTTCTTCAAGCTCTGTAACCACCCATCGGAATACAACTCATCCAGTTCTTGCAGTCTAGAGAGCTGCTAAAGACCCCGCATCTGTGGGTTTTCTCCTACAGCTTATTGAACTACGACAGCTCTAGACTGTCAAGGTCCCACAGCTGCAGCAGTCGGCCCTTCACCGCGACGTTCACAAAGTCTGTGGTCGGCACCATCACCAGTCTGTGGCACACTGCTAAGGCCACAACCTGACACCCTCTTGTGGTCCCGCTGTCTCCACCACGGTGTCACTTTTTCATCACAATCTCATACTCACTGGGTACCTCGTCATTAAATTTTGCCACGTACAATGTTGAACAGTGACACACACACACACACACACACACACACACACACACACACACACACACACACACACACACACACATATATTCCAAGGCGAGATGAAGTAAGGTGCAGCGGCCTGGCACTCTGCTGCAGGTGTCCCAAGCTCAATCCTACGACCTTCATGCCCAGACCCTCCTTTTACACCGCTCGCCGGTGCAGTGGTAACGCTCTCGCTTGCCATCTGGTAGACGGGAGTTCGCGCCTCGCTCAGGTTGTGAAAAGTTTCACTGACGAAGTGAGTGGTTATTGTCCCCCTTGAGCAAGGGGACGGGTGTGTGCGTGTGTGAAGGTCACAGCCTTGCCCTTAGATCGGACTATATGAGCTCTCAGCTCCCTTCCGGGAGGGTAAAAGCTGACGATCACGACCATCAGGTGATCCTGACCGACCCGGTGAATTACACACACACACACATGTTTCCAGGATTAAGACATTGCTTTCAGCTGAGACACATATACCTAAAGTTCATTCTTGCCCATCGCATTTACTAGTACACCACATCACATTCAGTACACCCACCTAAACTCAGGTCCACCCCTTGGGCATTGCTGTCACCAGGAAAAGTATGCCAACAGTCACCTGTCAGCTCTGTGTCTTCCCTTCTGTATTTCTCATTCTTCCCCGAACGTCCGAGCATCCTTCATTCTTCTCTTTTGTTTTGTGAATCATATTATTTGTATTATATCGAAGTTTTATGAGTCATCTCTTCCATCGTCACAGCCGGTAAGAGTAATGTTGACGAATTCTTGATTGTGATAATACACTGCACACGCTTGGCCCAGCGAGGGGTTAACTAGTTCTTAAATGATGTGACATTCCAAGTTAGACAACCTATTCAATAAAGCCACTGTGGTCACACTTTTACTGTTACAACTGTCCTTCCATGTATAACTGTCAATAAAACTATGCATGTGTAATACAGTGTGAATGTAAGATACATGTCAGTATCATTAACCACACCTCTTATCCCTCAAACCTTGGGAGTTCCACTGGCGAGCAAAAGAGTCTGGCGTTACCCCGAGTAAAACACCTAAGTCATCCACGAGGTTAACTGGTTATGTTCAGATATTTTTAATCTTCGGCTGCGGTGGCTTTAAGTTAAACCATTATAACTGTATGGAGTTAGCTGGAATGCAGGACAGAGCTCTGAATTATCAGTAAAATACTAACTTGGATAGGTTTTATCCTCTTTGTTATGATGGATTTTTCAGAGATGAAGCAAATTATCTGGCGTAAGTACATGTAAAAAGCCGAGTGCTAATTTGCAACAAGTGGGTTAATTTGAGACACGTTCTTAACCCATTGGATCCCAGAGCTACAGGGCGAGGCACTGCACTGGGAGGGTATTAAGCATACCGCCCTCCGCCTGTCGGCTCATAGTCGCGAAGCTCATACGTCCCTACCCGGGGGTTCAATACTCTATCAAGATCTGAAAATTCCCAGTACTGTCCAATGCTGCGGACACTGGGCTCCAGTGGGTTAAAGAAACTGATGGATTTGCCAGTCTTTAACCCACTGGATCCCAGAGCTGCTGGGTGAGGCACTGCACTGGGGGTGTACTAAGCGTACCGCCCTCCGCCTGTCGGCTCATACTCGCAAAGCTCATAGGTCCCTACACTGGGGTTCCCTACTTTATAAAGATCTGAAGATTCCCAGTTCTGTCCAATACAATGGACACTGGGCTCCAGTGGGTTGACCCTCAGAGATTCGCCAAATCAATTTTCAGCCAAAAATTTCAAGGTTTCTCCTTTTTTCTTTTTCTTTTTCCTTTCTTTTTTCTTTTTGCTTAAATATTCTTGCTTTAAGGGTTAAATGAAACGAAACTGATGAAATTACACATAAACCAAAGAATATTTCAATATACCAAATATAAGTATTTTTTTTTAACTTCAGGGCCAATAAACAAGATTGCCTGGTGTCAGCAGGAATTAACTGGATAAGACATCCCCGAGGCTTACAGGTTAATATTTCAGTAAACAGAATGATGATTATAAGAAAAAAAATTCCATAGCAGTATAACACTAGTGTTAAATTAGTATACTGCTATGAACAATCATCATCATCATCATCCTGCTACAACAACAACAACAACAACTACTACTACTACTACTAATAATAATAATAATAGTAATAATATTGTAATAATAATAATAATAATAATAATAATAATAACAATAATAATAATAATAACAATAATAATAATAATAATAATATATAAAGCAATTTTTACAGTAAATAATACAGTGCAAGCCTGGCCGGAAATGCAATGCAGGCACAAAATGGAAAACGTAAGGATTTCCCTTGTATACTGAAATGAAAACTAAATCCAGTAATATAAAATAAAATTACATCCAGGCTCGTTTTTTTCGTTTGATCCAAGGAAGAAATTTTCGCATATTTTTTGTAACATATGACGATTTTTTCAGCTTTCGAATGCAACAGCTAACCATTCTTCATATATGCCACTGGTCAAGTACGGCACTGTCTTCCTCTGTCTGTTTTTTCTCTCTACCTATGACCTCAGTCTTTTAAAAGCCATGTGTCAAGGAATCTTGAAATAAATGGCTCTTTTTTTCTTTTTTTTTACCAACAGGAAACAATCTTGACGGCATTTAGCTTTTTGCTCCTTATTTCTGGCATGAAAAAAAGTAATACTTCATTGGCCCCTTTAATACGAGGAAACACACACACACACACACACACACACACACACACACACACACACACAGCTGTAGCGATGAATGTTAAACCTCTTCAACTCGAGGATGCATCTGTCACGAATCAATTCGCGACATTTCCGTTTTGTGAGAAGCCACGAACTATTAGTGGAAAACTCACTGTGTATCGCTCAGCTAACCGTTTCTCCCTCCATTTCGGAGTATACTTTTCAAAACATTCGTCACTTTCAAAAGTGACCGATTTAATGCACGTCACTAAGTGCTCTACTGAGCGATACAATTGTTTCTTTATCGTTCGCCTCTGCTTCCCTCAACCGTTAGCCACGCCTTGCGTCCTGCCCATACAATGTATTTGAATTCAGTCTTGTGTTTGCTGTGACGGAGAAAGGTTCTGTGCTCAGAAGTGGAGAGGTCAGCTAGCACCCCAAGCTCCACTAGTACAGTTAATCCCAGTACTCCCCCCCCCCTCGGGTGATACATAGCATTCATCGATTGGTATTTCTTTTGTGTATTTTGTAGTTTTAAGAGCTTAGTTAAGGTGTTTTTTTCCTAGGCGTAAGTATTTAGCTTTTGTGAGAGTGAGTGAGTGCGTCTCATTTAATTGATTTGAATTGTAACTTTAAATTTATTTTTGTGATTAATAAATTTAACAGTTCCTTTCTTGAGCTTAATGTAGTAAACTCTTGTTTCATTTCTCCATAATTAAGCTTATTTCCCATACAGCTCCTAGCTTGCATAAACGTTTGCTTTCATAACTGGTACTTAGACCAGTCTTGTTGTATTAACTTAAAATCCGTTGTGCCAGGAGTTAATGCATCAGCAAGAACCTGATGTTATTATTATTAGTATTAGTTATTTATTGTCAGGGGTGATGTAACTTTCTCCAGAGGCTAACAGTACAGTAATTCAACAATTGTGAGTAATTAGTCTCTGCTGTGTACTGTTGAGAAAGTTTATAAATTCTAGTTCTCAGAGAATCGTGCTAAGCCAGCGTAAAGTAATCGTTGCTTGATGTAGCAAGACAACCATTGTCTCTGCTCTTCAATATTATTGAATATAAATATCAATTTAAATAACATTTAACCATTTATTTAAAAAAACAGTGATATTATAAAAACCCCGTGACAACTGGCGACCTCATTCCAGGATATTAACTCCTAGCTCTAAAGCTATTCACGAGATAGTGCTCACTCATTCATATTTAGGTATTTATCATTAAAGTTTATAGGCACAAGCTTACTGGTGTTTACCCTTAATTTAGCAAGTGAATTTTGCTTTATTAATCAATAGAATACTTAACTAGTTTATTTTTGGTAACGCCAGACGATTTTATTCGCTCCTGGGAAGTCGCCGTACCCATTGTGTTTATTATTGAGTCTTCCCAGTCATTTACATTTTTTATTTATCTTTGCCAGTTAACTAGATAAGACTGGTCACCACTAGCTTGTGTCTGTATTCTTTACTTGTGTTTATTAGTATTCGTCGCTAAGCAGTTAGTGCTCAATTTCGGGTTGCTTAATAAATTAGCGCCATGGCTACCGCTGTATTTGTACAGGAAGCCAAAGATATGGGTCTCACAGACCCAGAGAAAATACAGAGTTACGTTCTCTCACGGTTCAATTACGAGCAAGAACGTGAGAAAGATGCTCGTGAAGAGCGTAGGATTCAGCGCGAATATGAGCGAGAACAGCGTGAGGAACGTGAAAGAGAGCGTGCATATGAACACGAGCAGTGTGAGAAACAGCGCGAACACGAGCAGAAACAACGCGAGCTCGAGTTAGAAAAAGAGCGAGAACAGCGCGAATACGAGCGTGAACAACGAGACAAAGAACGAGAACATGAACTTGAAGTGCTGAAGCTCAAGCGAGATTCCTTGGCTTCAGACACGTCTGGTGCAGTTGGTCCAAGCTCCACGAGCGTTCTCCCTGCACACGTCCTGGCGACCCCACGCATCAAGCTTCCTTCATACAAGGAAAGCGAGCGAATCGAGCCGTACATAGCTCGTTTTGAGGACATGGCAGACTTATATCAACTGGATGAGGCAGCTAAGCGGCTTCAGTTTCTTAGCCTATTTGAGGGCCCTGCCCTCGATATTCTCCACAGAATTCGTGGAGACAATCTCACATATGAGATGATGAAAGCTGCACTCATTAAGGCGTATGGTCTCACAGTAGACAACGCCAAAGTTCAGTTCATGCAAGCTCGTCTCCAAGACAAGGAGACAGCTGTTCGGTTCCTTGATCGTCTCACAGCTTACTTAAATGAGTGGATGGAGAAAGATGAAACTCCTTCCACGCGTGAGGGGATAATTGACCTTATGCTGCGTACACAGCTAGAGAGGTCGTGGCCTGCTGAGCTCATAGCACAGCTTAAGATCTGCCAGGTGAAAGATGCCAGCCAAATGGCAGAGAAGGCTGACGCATTCTTTACTGCATACGGGTATCAAGCTCGTAAGCAAAACACCTGGAGCAGAAAAGATACTCCCAAGTCTGGGAAGCAGTCTCAGACTGAATCCCAGCACCAAGGCCGTTCTCAGAGTAATGGCCAAGGTCCAAAACCGCAGTGGAAGGACCAGGGGCAAAACACTCAGAAACCTGAGTGGAAGGGGTACAACAAGTACCCTAATCAGCAGCAGTATCAGCCATGCAACCGACCGTCGGGACAAACTTTTTCACCACCAGCTCAAAAGAGGCAGGAAGCGAATGCAGCCTTCATTCCTCAGCAGCAGCCTGGTGGTCACGTCCCTATCAGTGTGGGTACTTCCCCACAGTTCACTAGTCCCACAGTGACAGTGAACCCCCCTCCACAGATGGCCAATGTTCCATCTTCCCAATATAACCCTCAAGGCACAATGTTTGCCACATCAATTCAGCAGCCTCATGAGTGGCTAGCTGCTTCCTCCACAGGCCCTCCCACAGGTGACAGTACCTTCCTTGTTCAGCCAGGGTTTGTGGGAGACATTCCTGTGAAGGTCCTGAGAGACAATGGTTCCTCAGGTTGCTCTGTTAAGCAGAGTTTAGTTCGGCCTGAGCAGTATACAGGTCGACAGATCCATGCAAAGCTTATTGATGGATCAGTGAGATTGTTCCCTGAGGCATGTATCCAGGTGGCATCTCCATTTTATACTGGTACGACACTTGCGGTTGTCATGCCAGAGCCTCTATTTGACTTTATAGTAGGCATTATTAATGGAGTCAAGGATAGTTGCTCCGATGACGCTACTCAGACTTCGGCTGCTGCGGTAACACGAGCCATGACTGAGGCTCCAGACTGTGTCACCCCAGTGATCATTGAATCGCCGCAAGATCTGATGTGTAGTCAACTTGTTGTGCAAGAACAACATTCTGACCCGACACTTGCTACCGTGCGGAACAAACAAAAGGGTCGAGTGATAAAGTATTCACGGGGAGGTCGAGCCAAGTTCCTTTGCAAACAAGGACGGCTCTACCGTGAGTCACGAACACCCGAGGGCGAGGGTAGACTACAGTTTGTCGTTCCCGCCAAGTACCGCCTAGCAGTGTTACAATGGGGTCATTGTTCAGCCTCAGGAGGTCACGTGGGCAAAAGGAAGACCCAGGGCCGTATCCGAGCTGACTTTTTCTGGCCAGGGATGGGACGAGACAGATAGTTTTGTCCGTTCCTGTAGTGTGTGCCAAAGTATCACCACTAATCAGGGACATGCCCTTCCTGTGCCATTTGTAACCACACCCATAATCTCTGAGACAGTTGAGAGACAGGGTAGTGGTGAAGTGGGTGCAGACCTGATGTCTCGCCCATTGGCCCCACAGAACACATTATGTCCAGGGCCTGTACATACATATTATGTACCGTAAGTTACGGGGGAAGTTGAGAGGCGACTTGAGGCTATGGAAGACCCAAGTTTGCATAAGGATTCTCAGCTTCCCGGTACTAATATAAGTACTGTAGGTTAAGGGGGAAGTTCGAGAGAGAACTCCGCAGAGGCGACTTGAGGCTATGGAAGACCCAAGTGTGCACAAGGATTCTCAGCTCCACGATACTAATATAAGTACTGTAGGTTAAGGGGGAAGTTCGAGAGAGAACTCCGCAGAGGCGACTTGAGGCTATGGAAGACCCAAGTTTGCACAAGGATTCTCAGCTTCCCAATACTAATATAAGTATTGTAGGTTAAGGGGGAAGTTCGAGAGAGAACTCCGCAGAGGCGACTTGAGGCTATGGAAGACCCAAGTTTGCACAAGGATTCTCAGCTTCCCGGTACTAATATAAGTATTGTACTGTAGGTTAAGGGGGAAGTGAGAATTCCGCAGAGGCGACTTGAGGCTATGGAAGACCCAAGTTTGCACAAGGATTCTCAGCTCCCCGATATTAATATAAGTACTGTAGGTTAAGGCACAGGTTGAGGACCCGTGTGCAGTTCGAGGCTATGGAAGACCCGAGTTTGCACAAGGATTCTCAACTTGCCAACCATAATTGTGTGCTATAATTAATGGCGACCTCGAATGTACGTCGTAGCACTGACTGCTAGGCAGAGAGTAATTGTAACGTAATAAGAATTTTGTCTCATTGACACTTTTGATGCTCCACCTTAATTGGTTTTGCAGGTTCAGCAATGGGTGTAGCAGTTTTGCTGTGCGGGCCAGCTGATCGTCTGCCGCACGCTGCCGCCTCTTCTCCTCTGCCTTCGTCGTTGCCATATTATTTACTGTGTCATTTTACATGTAGGTACAGTTACACTACAACTGTCACACCTACACCATGTATTACATACACCACACTACACAACAATTAGTTGTCAGTGTAAATGTGGCGAATTTTCGCTCAGTTTGACCTGAGTACAGGATTTTCACCGTCGTCACGGAGTTTTTCCCTCAAGCTTGCTTCTATTAACGTAAATACGAGGTTTTTTCGCTCACTGGCGACTGCGACTTTCTCCTGTAGCAGGATAGCACACACACCACAGTGTGAATCTTGTGTGAATGACGTAGGATGTGTACATATATATATATATATATATATATATATATATATACACAAATTTTTTCCCATAAGGAAAAAATTTAATTTTCTAGGGGCGTAATGTCACGAATCTATTCGCGACATTTCCGTTTTGTGAGAAGCCACGAACTATTAGTGGAAAACTCACTGTGTATCGCTCAGCTAACCGTTTCTCCCTCCATTTCGGAGTATACTTTTCAAAACATTCGTCACTTTCAAAAGTGACCGATTTAATGCACGTCACTAAGTGCTCTACTGAACGATACAATTGTTTATCGTTCGCCTCTGCTTCCCTCAACCGTTAGCCACGCCTTGCGTCCTGCCCATACAATGTATTTGAATTCAGTCTTGTGTTTGCTGTGACGGAGAAAGGTTCTGTGCTCAGAAGTGGAGAGGTCAGCTAGCACCCCAAGCTCCACTAGTACAGTTAATCCCAGTACTCCCCCCCCCCTCGGGTGATACATAGCATTCATCGATTGGTATTTCTTTTGTGTATTTTGTAGTTTTAAGAGCTTAGTTAAGGTGTTTTTTCCTAGGCGTAAGTATTTAGCTTTTGTGAGAGTGAGTGAGTGCGTCTCATTTAATTGATTTGAATTGTAACGTTAAATTTATTTTTGTGATTAATAAATTTAACAGTTCCTTTCTTGAGCTTAATGTAGTAAACTCTTGTTTCATTTCTCCATAATTAAGCTTATTTCCCATACAGCTCCTAGCTTGCATAAACGTTTGCTTTCATAACTGGTACTTAGACCAGTCTTGTTGTATTAACTTAAAATCCGTTGTGCCAGGAGTTAATGCATCAGCAAGAACCTGATGTTATTATTATTAGTATTAGTTATTTATTGTCAGGGGTGATGTAACTTTCTCCAGAGGCTAACAGTACAGTAATTCAGCAATTGTGAGTAATTAGTCTCTGCTGTGTACTGTTGAGAAAGTTTATAAATTCTCGTTCTCAGAGAATCGTGCTAAGCCAGCGTAAAGTAATCGTTGCTTGATGTAGCAAGACAACCATTGTCTCTGCTCTTCAATATTATTGAATATAAATATCAATTTAAATAACATTTAACCATTTATTTAAAAAAACAGTGATATTATAAAAACCCCGTGACAGCATCTTTCACATCATATCTTATACCATCTGACATTTAAGTTCGGGCAGGTTTTTCGTAGCGGAATATACAAATAGCGATTGTTTCAAGATCCTTCACTGCGAGAGGCTGGTAATAACAATAGGTGAACAAGTACATCAAAACTGCAGCTCCACTAGGCAACATGGAACTGAAATCAGAGTAGGAAGAATGAATAATACCATAGCTGGCCCTAAAACGGAGTCTGTAACTCCGGCTGCCATGACAGCACTTTCTTGCTTGAACCACCATTACTGAAGAAATCCTGCCTGCTTCCCATCCTGCGGTGAAATGGGACAAATGTGGCATCGTAGTGAATATACGAAGTTTGGCCGGTAGGATTACTATAGTCGCGGAGCATAACTCTGAGGTTGTCATTATTGTACCCTGGCAACCTACCATTCAAAAGTGCATCCTGGTTCGTACCATATACATGAATCATACTATTATGCACATAAATATTATACACGAATATTATTATACACGAACATATTATACACGAATCATAGTACTTGGATGGGTGACCGCCTGGGAACACCAGATGCTGTTGGCATCCCTACGTCAAGTGGGGTTGGTGGAGGATTAGTGCCCCTCCCTGTAAAACAATTAACTCTAAGCCCTTGGCCACCCCGTCCGGGATACATGGCGTCTGGCAATGAATGAATGAAACTTGCGTCTCATGTTATACACGAAATGCTACGCACTTTTGAATGGTAGGTTGCCAGGGTACGATAATGACAACCTCAGAGTAGTGCGCCGCGACTATATTATAAACGAAGTTGGCTTAATTAGGAATGCTTGGGGTGGGATGGAAAATAGTAGGATTAGTGATTATGCGATTGTCCTGGAAACCGTAGTTATTTGCGTTGCTGAAATACTTTAAACGTGGGGAATAAACTGCACACAACCTACACGACAATCTAGTGTACAGTTGAGTTCAAAAGTCCCTGTACAGAAAGGTACTCTATTGGCCTTTGTAGATATATTCATGAATGGGAGGGTCTGATATTGCCTTAAAACGCCACACGGATAGAGGTCCTTCCTGATTTGGGGAAAAAGCTAAATAAAATTAATAATACAACAAGACAATGAAAGGGTTAGGCAAATCGCTACTATTAAACGTGTTAAAAACATTCCAGGCTGTACATCTTTATTTAATAAGACCTGCAGAACTGGTTTTATTCTTCACTAATATTCATGGTCTCAGCACTAATCTAGGTTCAGTCCATTTTTTCCTACAGTCCATAATCCCTCTGGCCCTGTTCTTCACAGAACCACAAATCTCTCCCTCTACCGAAATATCCCCATTTTGTTCTCCTGGTTACCATCCCCTCACAAACTTCTGTAACAAAGGCGGCACCTGTTGTTATATCAAATCTGAATATGCAGTTGACACTGTTTTAAACTTCACTTCAACTTATTATGATTATTCACTGTATAAACTAAATTATCTAAATATTACCAAATATATCTGTGTAGTCTATTGCTCCTCCAATGCTTCTCCAGAACCCAGTATCCATACAGCTGAGTAACCTTAACCTTGCCTTTAGCACCGAAATTACCATTGTGGGTGATTTTAACGTACGTAATGTTGAATGGTTACTGCATTCTGCCAGGACTGACGATGCTGGTCTAGAGTGCGAGCTGTTTGCAGAATCGTTTAATCTCACACAGTTGGTAAAGCAACCAACCAGAATACCTGATAATCATGACCATAATGCCCATCTCTTGGATCTATTTCTGACAAATAATCCGGATCAGTACAGGATAGAAGCACTGTCACCACTTGGAACCTCTGACCACAACCTCATCAAAGCCCCCCCAAACCTCCCTGTTCTGAACCTGTCAGGTTGACCCGATGGCACTTTGATAGGGCAAACTGGGATGGATTTAGAAATTATCTTGCTGACATTCCATGGTAATCTTTCATCTCTAGTGATGTCAATTCTACCCAGTCCCACATTTGCGACTTAATACTAGCTAGTATAGATTTATTCGTACCAAGTCAACAGGTCACTAAAAGATCGAACTTTCCAAAATGGTTTGATAGCATCTGTGCCAGAGTAACGGCCCAAAAGTCATTAGCAAATAACTTTTACTTTAAATCAAAAACATCTGAATCACTCTGTCACTATATAATTACTAGAAACCATGCAAAAACTGTAATTAATCTAGCTAAATCAAACTTTCTTCAAAATCAAGCATAGCAACCCAAATGACAATACAGTACAATATTCTGGTCAACTTTCAGTTCTTTCAGTAATAACTTTTACAAGTTATCATCCATTTCCCCACTGAAATCTTCAGATGGCAACATCACAAATGGCCCACATGGGAAAGCGAATATTTTTGCCAGTACATTTCCCAAAAATTCTACCATAGACGATACCAGCCAGAATGTCCCAGTACTAGAACTTGTCTCTCCCGAAATTGTTCCACTTAAATTACAGACAAGATACGTAAAATCCTTCCTAGACAATTTATCAACCAACAAAGCTCCAGGCCCAGATGGAATTCCTTCAATTGTTTTGAAAAAGTGTTCCTCAGAACTTGCCTCTTTCTAGCTAAATTATTCAGACTATGCATATGTACTTCTTCGTTCCCTACTTCTTGGAAAGAAGCCAATATCCACCCAGTTCCAAAGAAAGGAAGTTCCTCTGACTCCTCTGATTACAGACCAATAGCTATCACATCTTCTCTTGGTAAAGTATTTGAAATTTTAATTAATAAGCACACATCTTGAATCCAACAACTTAATCAGTCATAGACAATATGGTTTTCACCGTGAAAGATCCACCATTGACATACCCAGTTTCCTGACTCATACCATCCATCAATAAATCTACCAACATGGAGAAACTCATGCAGTAGCTCTTGATATTTCTAAAGCTTTCGACAGAGTGTGGCACTGTTCCTTGCCATCCAAACTCCCTCGCTATGGACTAGTGCCTTTTGTTCCTCTGCTTTCCTCATATCTCACTGACAGAAAAATGAGAGTAAAAGTAAATGATGTATATTTCAATTTCCACTCAAATAACGCCGGCGTGCCGCAGGGATCAGTTCTGATGCCAATTCTGTTCTGGTTCATATTGATGATCTCTTATCTGTCACTCACAATCCCATCCATTCATATGCTGATGACTCAACACTTCTCAGTTCATTCACACTCAAACACACATTTACAAAGTCTAATCTCTAACTCTCAACTCATTACAGCCATCTCCGTAAATCAAGACTTATCTACAATCAATGAATGGGGACAAAAGAACCTTGTCTCATTTAATGCTAGTAAAACCAAATATATACAGTTTACTAATAGACAGATATTGCCAGATTCGTATATTACCTTCAATGCTACTAATATTCTCATCTCCAAAAGTATTGAAATTCTCTGTGTCTCACTTAACAATGCCCTCAGCTGGACCTCTCATGTCAGATCACTTGCTAAAACCGCCTCAAAGAAACTTGGATTATTGTACAGAGTCCGTAACTTCTTCACTGACGAGCAGTTAGTTATAATTCAAAAGAGTCATGTGCACTCTCAGCTTGAATACTGTTCACTCTTGTGGAATGAATGTGGAGAGGTTGCATTAAAACAACTAGACAAAATTCTGAACAAAGCTGTGGAATTATTAATAACCCTGGTATTATAAATAAACTGCCTCCCCTGCAAGTAAGAAGGAATGTTGCCTCCGTTGCATCATTTTACAGATATTTTTATGGCAAATGCTCAGACGAAGTTGCATCCATTATGCCACCTCTCCATGCCTTCCCTCGTGCTACACGGGCATCTGGTAGCGCTCATGACTGGAATGTCACACAGCCATATCGAAGAACTTCTGCCTATCAGAATTCTTTTATTCTCTGAACTGCATCTCTCTGGCACCAGCTTCCCCGGAGTGATTTCCCCCCAAATTTCAACCCACAGCTGTTCAAGTCCAACTGTTACAGATATTTTATGAACGGCGGACGCCTGTAATCTCGTGTATGGATTTTTTTCTTTTTATTCATTTGTTTTTCCTTCCTCTGTTCTGTTATTTAAATAAATATATATATATATATATATATATATATATATATATATATATATATATATATATATATATATATATATATATATATATATATGTGAGCGAGGTGGAGGGGGGAAGAGGGAGGGGGAGGCCGAGGATGAGATGGAGGGATGGGGTGGAGAGGTATATGAGAGAGAGGGGTGTGAGTTGGGAGCAGGGCAATGAAATGGCGGGGGACAGGGCAACTTGGAGGCGATTTGTTTGTGGCCACCCCAAACGGGATTGAGGCGTCTGGCAATATATATATATATATATATATATATATATATATATATATAAATAATTTTTAGTTGCCCGTCCGAGCTATCAAAGAGCACGCACCCCAACACCCCGTTTTCTGTACCATTACGACGCACACTTGCTTATAATTCTGAGGACATAATATATTCACAATTATCATTACGGAGGGAGGGAGTAGGATAATTATGGAGCTTACTTGAGTATTCTAGACACGAGGTGATTTGATTATATGTGTGTAGTGAGATGAGGGTAGGGTGTGGGTGTGGGTGTGGGTGCTGGGTGTTTGAGGGCTGGGGAGTCGATGAAAGAGTGGGTGAGTATATGGAAAGAGGGAACAAAGGAATAAGGAAATAGATAATGGGAAAAGGTAGAGTGAGACACAGAAGCTGAAGTTATGAGAGAAGGAACAGGTAAGAAGAGGAGGATAATGAAGGAGAAAGGGTGACAAAGGAAGAGAAGGGTGAAGGTCGGTGTGATGGGGTAGGGAGGGAGAGGAATGTGAGGGCAGGAGAGACTGGTGAGAGATAGAAGGGTAATGGGAGGGGAGGGAGGTAAAGGAGAGAGGTTCAGAAAGACAGAGAAATGGTGACAGAAGGATGAAGGAGGAAGAGGACAGTGAGTGGGTGAGAGGACGACAGGGAAAGAGATGAGGAGAGGAAAGTGAGGAAGTACAAAGGAACGGAGAGATGGGTGAGGAAGAGAGGGAAGGATGATGAAAGGAAGACAGAGAGGGAGAGGAGAGTGAGGGGTCAAGAAGAGGGAAAGACGGGTGAAGGAGGGAGAAAGGAAAGAGGGCAGAAGAGGAGGGTGAGGGAAGGAGAGGAGACTAAGGATGGGGGAAGAGGGTGAGAGAGAGAGAGCAGGATGAGGAAGGAAGAGAGAAGAAGAGGAGGGTGAGGTAGGAAGATGAGGTGAAAGAAAGCAGGCAGAGACGAGGAAAGTGTACGTGGCAGGAAAGTGAGGAACAACAGGGTTAGGGAAAGAGGAAGACCAAAGTAGGGAAAAGGAAGAAGACAGGAAGATAAGGGTAAAGGAAGAGGAACTGAGTGGAGGACCGAAAAGGAAGGAAGAATGAGAGGAGAATGAAGAAGGCAACAGAGAGAGAGAGAGAGAGAGAGAGAGAGAGGTGATGAAAAATAATGGTGTGAAGGGAAACAGAGAAGACAAGAGACACACGGCACCTGCACAGAAGGATACATCCCTCCATATAACGACCTGATCACCTTACTCAACCATTCCCATCTCCAGACGAGTTTTTTTTTTTTTTTTTTTTTTCCGTATTTCCAGCCCATCCTAACAGCGAAGGAGATACCATTCTCAGATTTGTATGAGTCAATCACGGGTTAATAAAGCTGCAGGTGTTATCTAGAATACAATAGTTTTTTCCACCATAAGAGATGTGAGTATCAAAAGCGCGTTTGTTTACCACATGACTGAGTCACACCATAAAACGTCGTAGGAGGTAAAGGAATGTAAATTAAGCGGGCAGAAATGTTGAGGCAGATTATACCCTGTGGTCGGTGGGGGCGTCCGTCAACCACTCAGTGTAGTGCTGCTGTACTTCTGGGTGAGTCTACGTTGGGTGACAAGCCAAATGATTTCCTGTAAGCCAGAAAATCATTTAATACAGTACACTGGGTGGCAACATTATAACCAACCAACACGTGTTCCTTACGTGTCAACAAGTGAGTTGGCAGAGGGTTAGTACACCTCACCAGAAAACAACTAAAAAGATAAAGAAAATGCCTCGAACCTGGACTGACCAACAGGTGACGACCAAGGACCAGACCAAGGACGTGGTGCCGATTTCAAGGTGAAATGTGTGGAGTGCAAATTATGAGGCGAAAGAGAGAGCAAGACTTTGTTCACGTGCTCGACCAAGCAAAAGTGGACATATATGGATTGACTGAGACCAAAAGATGAGGTGAGAGTGTGAGAGAGTGGGAATATGGATTGGGTATAATTATGTGCGGAAGAAGGTGAGAATGAGGGGGCAAAGGAGGGTGTATGAATTGTTGTGTGCAAAAGATGGAAGGAGAATATGACAATATATGGATCTGTTGGTTCAAGGATTGTGTGGGTAAGACTAAAAGTCGGAATACAAGCATGGGTGATTGTGTGCCTACAAGTACCACCAGAAAACTGTGCAAGCAGAATGGAAGGAGAATTCTGGGCAACTGTGGAAGCATGCATAGAGAAGCTTGAGAGGACTGAGAGTGTTTCTGATTGGAGATTTGAATGGAAAAGTAGGGAATGTGAAGGTGGGTGGAGCAGTTGGTGAGTGGGGTGTGCCTGCAGAAGTGGATGAGAATGGTTGTGCTCTAGTGGACATTTGTGCAGAGAGGAGGTTGGTGAAGGCCAATACCATCTTTAGGCACAAAATGATCCACGGGTATACATGAGGTGAACTGAATGAATGGGGGGCAATGACTGATTATGTGTATGTGGATGAGTGAATGAGAGGATGTGTAATGGATGCAAGAGCATACAGAGGTTGGGGACGTGGACTCTTTGACCACCACTTGGTGGTAGTGAAAGTCAAGGTACATGCAATGGGTGAACAGCAGTAGAAAAGGGCAGGAGGAAATAGTCCATACAAGGAGGGTAGAAAGGTTAGAGAGGATTTAAAAAAAAAAAGGCATAATATAAGAGAGAAGTGGAGGAGCGATTGGGTAAATAAGATTTTGAGCAGATGGGAGAGGTGGAAGATGTGTGCAAGCTATTCACAGGAGAAATCTGGGCAGCATGTGAGGTGGTGAGAAGACCAAAAGGGATGCAAGGAACAGCCTGGTGGAAAGAAGAGATGAGAAATGCTGTGGCACAGAAGAAGAAAGCATATAGTGAGTGGATGGGAAGCAGAAGTGTGGAGGAAACTATGAGATGGAATAGGGAGTTATATGTCACGAAAAAGAGAGATGTGTAAAGATAAGTAAGAAAGTAAGAAGAGAGCGGATGAGGAGTTTCGATGGAATCTGAGTATAAAGTGGAGGGAATATAAGAAAATGTTCTGGAAGGAGGTAAAGAGAGTTAGACTGGGTGGTAAAGACGGTAGTATGGGAATGAAAGATAAAAATGGCAGTTTGCTAATGGAGAAGGGAGGAAATGTCAACAGAAGCAAAGAACACTATAAGGAACTGTTAAACATAGAGAATGAATGTAACACTAGTACAAGTGATTGAAGAAATGCTGGGAGAAGGAGGGAGATGAGATTGGGGGAAGAGGTCGCTCGAATGGAAGTAGTGGAAGCAATAAAGTGAAAATGGGAAAAGCCCCTATAAGTGATGAAGTGTGTGGTGAAATACTGAAACATGGGGGAGAGACAGGAGTAGAATGAGCATGGAATATGTGCAGACTGGACTGGGAGGAAGGTATAATTATTCCCCTGTACAAAGAAGAAAGGGAAAAGGAAGTGTGTGGTAATCAAAGGGACATTTGTCTTTCTAATGTAATGGAAAAGTATAAGGCAGGATACTCATTGACAGAGTTAGGGAAACAACAGAAGAATTAGTTGGAGAAGAACAGGGAGGTTTTGGGAAGGGAAGAGGTTATGTATATTAAATATTCATCCTAAAGTCTTTAGCGGAAAGGTTTGTAGAGAAGGAAAAGAAGTTGTATGTGGCCTTCGTGGATTTGCAGAAAGTATATGATAGAGTGAATAGACAAGGAACGTGGAAAATTAAGAATATATGGAGCAAATGGGAAGCTGTTGAATGCATTGAAGAGTAAGTATGAGGACACTAGGACTGCAGTGCGTATGGATGATGAACTAAGTGAATTTTTCTATCTGAGTGCTGGATTGAAACACGGATGTCATGTTTCCATGACTGTTCAATCTATACATGGGTGGAGCTATAAAAGATACAAGGTAGGTCAGTGGATGTTGGAGCGGGCTTATTGAGAGAGGACAGCATACTTTGAAAACTTTGGGTTCTGTTGTCTGGGTTCTGTTGATACGTGAAGATGAAAGGGGAACTGCACAGCTTGGTGAATGAGTTTTAGGAACTGCGTAAGAAACGGAATCGAAAGGTGAATGTAAGGAAGTGTAAAATTGTGGTCTTGGAGAGAAATGAAGTCACTGAATGCACAGTGAGGTTTGATGGTGAGGAATAGGCGGTGGGTCAATCGGTAGAGAGGTGACCTGCAGACCTAACGGGCCCAGGTTCGAATCCCGGCTGGGGCAGGGAACAGTTTAAGGATTTGAATTTCATTAAATCAGGCTTTACTGATCTACCAGAAGATCCGCCAACATGTCGTAAAAATACCCCCGCTAATACCAATACACCAGTCCTGTATGAGACAGCCCTAGCATGTATTCAATATGGACGGTGGGTGTTAGCGCCGAAGTGGTGACATGTAGAGGTGTATGGTATGTAGGAGGACTGCTGGGCCTTGATAGCAGGCTGTGAAGCCTATGCCCAGAGTCGGACACATAAAAAAAAAAAAAAAAAAAAATATGTGAGTGCATTTAAGTACTTAAGTAGTATGATGAATATGGATGGAAGTTTTGAGGATGAAGTGCTTGAAAGGGTACAACAGAGAAGAAAGGTTGCTGGTTCTTTGGATGCAGTGATAAATAACAGGGAAGTGAGCATGGAAGTAATGAAGTCGCTGCATGACAGTATTGTGATACTAACTCTTACGTATGGACGAGAAGCTTGGACATTAATGGAAGGAGTGAGAGCAGTGGAAATGAGTTATCTGAGAGGAGCATGTGGAGTTAAATGGAGAGACAGACTGTAAAAAGAGGAAATGAAAGAGCGTTGTGATGTGGATATGGATGTGATAGAAAGAGTTAAGAGAAATACATTATGGTGGCATGGCCATGTGGAGAGTTTAAAGAATTAGAGACTAACGAGGAGAGTGTATGTGAGCCAGGTGGAGGGGGATAAGAGGGAGGGAAAAATCGAAGATGAGATGGAAAGTTGAAGTGGGAAGTTATATGAAAGAGGGGTGTGTCAGCTGGGGGGAGGGCAACAAAATGGCAGGGGACAGGGCAACATAGAGACGATTTGTTTGTTCTCACTCATTACGGGATTAACCCTAGATAGGTAACGTGGGGTATCAGAAACCCCAGTCCCCAAAATTTAATTTTTAAAAATATGAGCATAAGGTCTACAGATCTGTCCGTCTCACTGCCTTCCTGCCTAGCGATGCTCTTCATGGGGATGATGGGGTCATAGCTGTACCTGGCTCTGATTTTGCTCTATAGAGCCACTGGGGTATGTCATACCCCAGGTTACCTATAACGTAACCTCAGTTGAGCCCTCTTGTGATATTTTTTAATTTGCTGTCTTTCTCCTTTTGTATACAGAAGGTCCCAACATCGGTCTACTGCAGACCACTCAAGGAATCATGATATTACTTTTCGGTTTTGCAAGATTCAATTTTAAAACTTTTATACCTAAATTTTAATCATTTTTGTATAAACTTTAAGAAATATGAATTTTTTTCAATTAAACTTCATTTTTTCTGGCCCCATTAAAAGATAATGGGTTAAATTATTTGTGTATTGAAGCATTTTGAAATATCTCAAAAGGAAGTATTTTTGTTTTATTTTTTTTCCGTGGGGTACGTCATACCCCACGTTACCTAATATAGTAAAAAAAAAAGTGGTAACCTATCCAGGGTTAAGGCATCTGGCCATAGACACAGACAGATAGACAGAAAATGAGTTTATACTATAGAGGTTGGGAGTGAGGACTGTCTGACCACTGTGACAAAGACAGGGGTGTAGACACGTTAGGTTAACAAAAGAAGAGGAAGAAGACAGAGAAAACAGCTCCTACCAAGGGAATAAAGAGGCTATAGAAGGAAGAAAAAGAGCAGAGTACATTAGAGAAACTGATGACCAACTGTACAGGTACGATTTGGAGTAGATGAAAGTCCTGGAAGATTCGTGTAAGGTATTCACAGATGAAACTTGTGCAGCAGGTAAGCTAGTGTGTGTGAGGTGAAGAGAAAGCGCAAGGCTGTGAAAAGAGAACAGAGTGATGAAATGAAGAAGTGAAATGAGCTGTGGAAGAGACGACAGCACATACGGTCTGGGTGGAGAGTAGAGGGCTGGAGAATGTGGAGAGACGAAAAAGACAGTTATGTGTTGACAAAAGAAGAAGGGTGAAGAGGTTAGTAGGAGATGGGAAGAAAAGAGAAATGAGTTCAGAAAAGATTTAAGTGAAAAATGGAGGAAATGTAAGAAGATGTTTTGGAAGAAGGTCAAGAGTGTATGATATTTTGATAAGAGAAGGACTAGAGGGGTGAAAGATTAGAAAAGGTAGAATGCTGCAGGAGAAGGGAGGAAAGAGCGGGTGGATAGGGAGAACATTTAAAAAAACTGATGAATATAGAGACTAAAAGCAGAGGATGTATAAGTGGTTGGGGAACTGCTGAGAGAAAGGAAGGATGTGAAAGAAGAAAAAGATCAGTAGGACGACGGTAGTTGAAGCAGTGATAAAAGTCGAAATTGGGAAAGCCTAAGGAACTAATGGAGCGAGTGATGAATGTTGAAATACTGGGGCAAGACAGTATATGGAAGATCTGCAGACTGGCCTGGGAGGAAGGTAAGGTTCTGTAGGTTTGGACGTCAGGTTTAATAGTTCCCCAGTACAGAGGATATGGAGAAAGAGAAGCCTGTAACAATCACAGTATGTTTGTTTTCTCAGAGTAATAGGAAAGATAGCTGTCCATAGAGTTAGGGACGTAAATGAGGAACTACTTAAGAGGAACACGGGGTTTCAGGAAGGGAAAGGGTTGTGTAGATTAGATATTCGTTCTAAGACAGTGGAAAAGTATTTAGAGACTGGAAAAAAGTTGCATGCTACGTTCATGGATCCGGAGAATGAATGTGACAGAGCAGATTAAAAAGGAATATTGAAGTGTTGAAAATATTATTGAGTAGATGAGCTGTAACTGAACGCTGTCACCAGTATGTATGACGGAAGTAGGGCAGCAGTGATTGTAGGGAATGAACTTGGTGAATTCTTGTATTTAACCGTTGGACTGGAATAGGGATGGGTCATGTCTCCGCGTGGCTTAATATACAGCATATGTGGACGGCATTATAACGGAAATACATGGGTGTTAGAATGTACTAGGTGAGAGACGGCAGGGTCTGGAAAATGCCTGTACTGTTGTCTGCCGATGATACCGTATTGAGAAGTGAAGATGAATGGGAGCTGCAAAGTTTGGTGAATGAATTAGACAATATGTGTAAGAATGTAAATATAAAAGTGAATGTAGTCAAGTGTGAAATTTTGTCTTCTGAGAGAAACGATGTTAGAGCATGCAAAATAAAGCTGGATGATCAGGAAATGGAGAATGTGAACACCTTCAAGAAGTTAGGCTGTGTGATGAGTATGGAGGGAATTCTAGATCATGAAGTGCGTTAAAAGGTACAGTAGGGAAGAAAAGTTGCCGGATCACTAAAAGGAGGGAACTGAGCATGGAAGCAAAAAAGTTACTGTATGCTAATAATGTGATCCCTACTTTAAGGCACGGAAAGATGGCTTGGATGTTGCTGGAGGAGACAAGAGCAGTGGAAAAGATTTACTTGAGAGGAGCACGCAGACTTACGTGGAGAGGCATGCAGAGGAATTGGGAACTGAAGGAGCGTTGTGCTGTTGATATAGCTGTGTCTGATAGCATTAAAAGTTATACTCTGAGATGATGTGGAGAGGATGAAGAATGACAGACTGAATGGAAGAGTGTATGTGAGTGGGATGGAGAGAAGGGGGGGGATATTGAGGATGAGATGGAAGGACAGATGGAGACGCTTTATGGTCACCTGAGTGACTTGGACGACAGAAAAATTTTACGACATATAGCAAAACAGGAATAATTGAAAATGTATATCCTCATTGTGAGAGTAAGAAGCTGATGCTTTTTGTTCATTTTAAAATACATTATTATGTTTTTCTCATAATCCTTCATCATTGACGATGGCCTTCTTTCTGTGTCTGGAATTTGGAAATCTCTTGCAGTCTCTTGGAGGTCCGAAAATGACCACGTATGCCTCTTCTCTTTAACTGACATGAGGATGTACAGAACAGGAAGTTCTCTTGCAGCTTCTTTGAGCGTTTGGAAATGACCATGGAATCCTCTTCTCGTTTATGCTGGATGAGGACATATTCAATAGGAAATACCGACCCGGCCACTCTTCCATGCACCGCCCATCGCTTGTAAGAGATGTATGACACTACTTGGAGGGTTAAATCTATATACTATTTATTTGAGGAAAACAGATAATGGAGATTCCTTTAATGTGCATACATAATTATTCTACTTCAGGTCTCACTCTCTAAGTCACCATCTATGATACTGTCGTGCAAAAGAAGCTGTCGACTAGAGCTGTTACAGCGATGCCATATGAGCTCTCAAGTTCCTCGCTGATAAATGTATCTGGATGTGCCGACAAAGTGTTTCACATCTATTCGCTTGGGGTTTGTTTTTGTCCTCAACACTGCAGCTTCTTACTTATTCTCACCTCCATTTCATTGTTACTACCTACTGATACTACTATCATTACGTGATTTTCCTTGCTAACATTCCAATTGGTGTTATACCCTGTTGTCCCCTCTGCTCTGGAAATAAGTCCTGTATGAACAATTTCATCTGTGTTTCTTTGTGAGGGTATGAATTCAGCAAGTTAGGGTTCAGAATGGCGGGTGCACAATGGATACCAGTGATTTGATGGCATATGGGCGACATCCATCTTGGTGTCGCCAAGTGGTCTACCAATAGTACTGTCAACCATTTGCATGTTGACTAACTGGCAGTCACCCAGTTGTCCTTTCGCCTAGGTGGCTGGCTGTCGCCCTGTTCCCACTGAACCGTTGGAGAGATATATATGAGAAAAAGGAGTGAGCTGGAGAGAGGGCAGCCTGATGGCGGAAGACATGGTAACATGTAAGCAATTTGTTTTGTGGCCACCCCTTACAGAATTAAGGTGTCGATTATAGACAAACAGACAGAAAATGGGTGTTGTAGAAATGGTGGTTTGAGTGGTTTATTTTGATATATCCTCCAAGAATGAAAGCAACGGAGGAGCAAAGAAATAAGCGTGTGGGACAAAGATATGAGTGGAATGCGTTGGAATTATGGTGAGGGTGGGGATGGAACATGAAAGTAATCCTGTCAGAATGGGTGCCGTAGGATTAATAGTTTGAGTGTAGGGAATGTTTATGTCAAGGTTTTCGCCATGACTGCAGCAAGGACAAGACAACGCAAGCTATCGCTACTCTCCTTAGGCTTGCGTCTAGTGGCACAGACTATCTGTCTATCTATCTATTGCCAGACGCCTCAATCCCGTTTGGGGTGGCCACAAACAAATCGCCTCCAAGTCGCCCTGTCCCCCGCCATTTCACTGCCCTGCTCCCAACTCACACCCCCCTCTCTCATATACCTCTCCACCCCATCCCTCCATCTCATCCTCGGCCTCCCCCTCCCTCTTCCCCCCTCCACCTCACTCACATACACTCTCTTCGTCAGTCTTTCACCCTCCATCCTCTCCACATGGCCAAACCACCTCAGTGTGTTCCTCATAACGCTTCCTATCACATCCACATCCACACCACAACGCTCCTTTATATCCTCATTCGTCAGCCTGTCTCTCCACGTGACTCCACAGGCTCCTCTTAAATAACTCATTTCCACTGCTCTCACTCTTGACTTGTGTCCTTCCAACAATGTCCAAGCTTCACTACCATACGTTAGAGTTGGTATCACAATACTGTCATTTAGTAACTTTTTCACTTCCATGCTCACTTCCCTGTTTCTTATCACTGCTTTCAAGGAACCAGCAACCTTTCTTCCCTGCTGTACCCTTTCAAGCACTTCACCCTCCAAACCTCCATCCTTACTCATCACACTACCCAAATACTTAAACGTACTCACATTTTCCAATTCCTCACCATCCAACCTCGCTGTACATTCACTAACTTCACCTCTCTCAAAGACCATCACTTTACTCTTCCCTACATTCACCTTTAGGTTCCGTTTCTTACACACTCCCTCAAACTCATCCACCAAGCCTTGCAGCTCCCCTTCGGCTTCACTCAACAACACAGTATCATCTGCAAACAACAGTACAGGGAGTTTCCAAACACTATCCTCTCTCACCAGGGCCACTCCAACATCCACTACCCTACCTTGTACCTCTTTTATTACCCCATCCATATACAGATTGAACAACCATGGAGACATGACACATCCCTGTTTCAAACCAACTTTCAAAGAGAAAAATTCACTTAGTTCACCATCCACACGCACTGCAGCCTTCGCACCATCGTACATACTCTTCACAGCATTCAACAACTTCCCATATACTCCATATATTCTTAATACTTTCCACAATCCTTGTCTATCCACCCTGTCATATGCTTTCTCCAAATCCATGAAAGCCGCATACAACTTCTTTCCCTTCTCTAGAAACTTTTCCACTAAAGATCTAATAATGAATATCTGATCTACACAACCTCTTCCCTTCCTAAAGCCTCCCTGTTCTTCTCCAACTAATTTCTCTGTTCTTTCTCTAACTCTGTCTATAAGTATCCTACCATACACTTTTCCTATTATACTAAGAAGACAAGCATAAGAAAATAACGAATAAGGCTTCTCAGCTCAAGAACGTCATTATGACTGCCTGTACCAATGGAGGTTTGTTTTTTACTCAGTTTTCTTGCTTGTCGCTTTGTCTGTTAGGAATATAATGGAAAGGCTATTGGCTCAAACTGCAAGACAATGGGAATGTTGGGCCAATATCATGAGAATGGTGAAAGAAGGGATGGTACTACCTTGGTGAATGTATGTATTCTCTGAGTGCTCTTCTTTTGCTCGTGCCTGCTCTTGATTATTTTGTTCAACTCTGCAGAAATAATGAAAGCATTACCGGTTCGTAACTCCTCCACTTCGAACATCTTTAAGTTTAACAAAGTCGCCTAGATAAAAGAAGTGAAATAATCAAGAGGTGAAGATCTTACATGAAGAATGTTATTATATTCTGAGGCCTTCTTCATCCAGAATACTAACTAAAATCTATTATAAACAAGAAGTGGTGCCAAGGCACAGCAAGCCCGTCACCGGCAGTCATTTTAGTGTTGACGTATAAACGCAAAAGGATATCTAGCCAGATATGTCACATATCAAATTTGGAGTAAATCGGGTGCAAATTGACGATTTAATGCCCATTTGAAATTTTAGGTCCGACCCACCTGACATGGACTCCTCTACCCTCTGATGTAATCAGGTATGTTTTAGGATGCAGATTCGAAAGATGCACATTTAGGTTTTGGTTTCATGTCAATATGTCAAATTTGAAGGGAATTATGGGAATTGTTTACATTTTTTGGATCTACAGCCTGGGTCTTGGCCCAATTTGGTCCAAAATTTAATCAGGTGATCAGAGGGTCATTGCCCATCAACCCTGTAATTTTAGTCAAAATCGCACTAGTGGTTTTCGCGTAAAGTTGTTAACGGACTGACACACAGACAGACAGATAGACAGACAAACAAACAATCAGACAAACAGTGAAAACAATACCCGCCCCCGAGCCCCTCCTAGGCGGGGACCGGTAACAATAATATTCTTCATCGTAATGAGTTATCATTATTTTCGAATTTTTCTCTTTAGTGATCACTGTACTTTGCTTATGAATTGTTTGGAAACTGCACGACTTAAAATCTTTCTGCTTGTCTATTGCCTGACTCCTCAATCCCGTAAGGGATGGCCACAATCAAATCGCCTCCATGTCGCCCTGTCCCCCGCCATTTCACTGGAGTCCCTCCAGTTAACACATCCCTCTCTCATATACCTCTCCACTTCATTCCTTCATCTCATCCTCAGCCTCCTCCCTCTACCCCCCCCCTCCTCCACCTCACTCACATACATATACACAAGAAATTTAATATGGCACCTGTTATATGATTAGTGATTTTTTTTTTTTTTTTTTACGGTGGTGCAGTGCTCCGATAAGAGTTGCTTTATCAGTTTCATTTCTGCCAAGTATACCTCCTCTTGAATGTCTTGTATGGCTCGTGGTCATAGGATCTGAGTGTTAACAGTCCGGTCCCGTAAAGCCCGGCAGTTCTCCAACGTGCCATAAAATTTCGCATGTTACCGCTTCGACACTAAAAATCACCTTCCACACTGAATACGTTCCATAGTTGTCTCATGCAGGTCTGGTGTGGCGGCAGTAGCAGGGATGGCTTTCTGACATGTCGGTGAGTCTTGTGGAAAATTGCTAAGGTTTGCTTTAATTACATTCAAATGATCAGGCTGTACAATTTCCATGCATGCCATCGAACTCGCATTCTTTTGGACAGCAGCAAACTTCTCACGTTATCTGACCTCCACCTGCATTTTAAACTCTTTCATGATATGGACAACTCTTGTGCTCTACTGTACACCACCTAAAGCTAAATTATTTTTGTCAGCTGAGAATTGGCATGAGAGCCAGAGTGTGTGAATATTGAATCTTCAGCACCAAGTTAACATTTGAGTATCATTATGAATATATGTAATAATCTAAATAACCGTCTCTGATTATTTATTTCTGTCCCCTGTCTCTGTTTCTGTCTGTCTGTTTGTCACTTTCTCGCTAAGTCTGTATCGTTCTCTCTCTCTCTCTCTCTCTCTCTCTCTCTCTCTCTCCTTTTCTTTCTTTCTTTCCTCCTCCTGTCTTAGCCTCCTCCCCTCCATCCATTCATTCTACTTAGAGTCAATATTCTCTCCCCTTCCATTCCATTTGTACCTCCTCGCTCTTTTCTCGGCTCCCTCCCTCTCTCCAGTAGTCTCTCCCTCCCTCCCTCCCCCTCTCAGAGTACCCTCCCTTCCGTCTCCCTCCTTCCCTTCCTCCTTGTCGCGTCACAGTCCCTCTCTTCCTCCTCTCTCCCTGCTGTGTTCTCTCTCTCCTTGTTTCTCATGTCAACTGTTTCTAGCTGTTTGCTTCTTATTCTTACCTATCTTCTTTCTCCCTCCTTTATCTTCTCTCTCTCTCTCTCTCTCTCTCTCTCTCTCTCTGTCTATCTATCTATCTATCTGTCTATCTCTCTCTCTCATTCTCTCATTCTTCATACCTCCATTAGATCTTTCATCTCTCTCTCCATTTTTTCTTCTTTCCATTTCCTTCTCCCCGTCCCTCCCCGTCTTCTCTCTTCATTCATTCACTCAACTCTTTCTTCCAGCCTCCACTTTTCTCTCCCGTCCTCCCTTCTTCTCTCCATCCCTCCCTTCCTCCCTCTCCCTCTCCCTCTCATTTCTTTCTTACTCGTAACTGTCTCTGTCCGTCGAATATTCATTGTTTCCATTAGTTTCTCTTTTCCTCTTTCATTCCGCCTTTAACAGATTTATTCCTTCAACACTCTCTCTCTCTCTCTCTCTCTCTCTCTCTCTAGCAAAACAATTCTCCTATTTACCCCGCTCTCTCTATATTACCTCCGTCACAGCCGAGTTGACAAAAGAATTAATGGTGTATTGACTGACGCAAATGAGAGCCCCGAGCACTTGATCACGCGAGTAAAGAGGACCGGATCCCCTTGTCGTGAGATCCCGAGTGGTTACTAAGCTCCCGGAATCCACTCGTAGCTCGGCAATGATTAGGCTTTTGTTTTTTGCACTCCCGGTTTCGGATGTCTATAGTTTCGCGGGCTGGCGTCTGATGATGATGCTGATTGTTGTCGTTGTTTTTCGGTCTCCCCACGTCATAGATTTCAGGATTTGTGGGGTTGATGTGTCTGTGTTTGCATGTGCATTGTCCGTCCATTGTTTCGCTACCTTGAACGGCTACTCGTACTTGTGTGTGTGTGTGTGTGTGTGTGTGTGTGTGTGTGTGTGTGTGTGTGTGTGTGTGTGTGTGTGTGTGTGTGTGTGTGTGTGTGTGTGTGTGTGTGTGTGTGTGTGTGTGTGTGTGTGTGTGTGTGTGTGTGTGTGTGTGTGTGTGTGTGTGTGTGTGTGTGTGTGTGTGTGTGTGTGTGTGTGTGTGTGTGTGTGTGTGTGTGTGTGTGTGTGTGTGTGTGTGTGTGTGTGTGTGTGTGTGTGTGTGTGTGTGTGTGTGTGTGTGTGTGTGTGTGTGTGTGTGTGTGTGTGTGTGTGTGTGTGTGTGTGTGTGTGTGTGTGTGTGTGTGTGTGTGTGTGTGTGTGTGTGTGTGTGTGTGTGTGTGTGTGTGTGTGTGTGTGTGTGTGTGTGTGTGTGTGTGTGTGTGTGTGTGTGTGTGTGTGTGTGTGTGTGTGTGTGTGTGATTTGGTGATATGAGAGGTTGTTTGTGCTTATCCGAATTTGTGATAGTATTTCGAACGTATATATCAGGTTTCCCCCATTACTTTCTTTAAATGTCCAGTCACACTGCCTTCACATATGTCAGAGGTCCTGACGAAAAAGTTTCACATTATTAAAGCAATTAAATATACGTATAACTCGCTCCGATTTGTTTAAGAATGCGCGCATAATGATTCTTCTAAAACATAATGAAAGGGACGCAAAAGATTCGGAAATATAATTTCCGGAATGAAATAAAAAATTATCTTTACACTAGATAAACTCCTTTCCTGTCAATAAAGTGAAGATATTAGGTCATTAAACAAGTTATGATAAGCCATGCACTATATGAACACCCTCTTCATCCTATCAGAAAATTTAACAAAACTTTTCAACGGGCCAAACCTCATTTACCCTCACTACATAATATTCACAATACCTCCATTGCATCACCAAATACTGTCCGTCTGTAACCAGTCTAACACTTGTCAATAACCTCTGTCTGTCCACCATCCAAGCGACCTAATGACAAAAATCCATGGGTACATGCAATGCAGCTTGTTACACAGGACTAGTCGAGCACCAGTTGAGCAGGGCGGTACTCCCAAGGTGGACGGAAAGCTGATCACAGGGAGAGCTGGAGCTCCCGTTTCATCAGCCCTCGGGACTAGCTTCTGACCATCCCCCTTTGCTGAACTTTCTCAGTTTTTCAGCAACACACAGAGTAGGCCGGCATGCACTCCAGTACAAGTTCCTGTCATCACAAACTACATGCACATTGTAAACTACACTTCCTGTTCATAATTTTACTGAAAATGGCGCCAAATGGCGTCATATGATCAAGCCTCGGAGTCCCTTGAGGGGAGGGGGGGGGACTCAAAGCCTTCACCATCTGCCCCTCTCTTAGTGACGACCAAGCGAGATTCCTGGAACCACCGTCTGACTCACTTCTTCACTTCCGCAAGATTCCCGGCCTTTCCTCTAACTTTCTCTCTGTCGAACACCACCTCTCCTCCTCCAAACCTCACCTTCTCTTCCTTACTGAGACTTAGCTGTCTGATACAACTGATAGCAAACCATTATCTATATCCTCCTTCTTTCTCAATACTCATTTCAAAGCCAAACGTGGCTGTTGTATATATGTATGCAACAACATATCTTGCTCCCGTGTTCCTGAGCATGAATCTTCCAAATTCTCTACTCTCTGGTTTCGGCTTTCCTGTCACTCTGTGACTAAACAAATCTGTGCTTTTTACTTATCCCCTACTTCTATTGACTATGAAAAATTCTTCAACTATCTTACTTTTAAGATGGAACATATCCCATTAATTTCTCGTTTTTCTGAAATCTCCATTCTAGGAGATTTGAATGTTAGCCACCACCTTTGGCTCTCCACTCCTTTCACTGATCCACCTGGTGAACAAGCCTACATCTTATCAGCTCTATCTGTAATGACCTAAAGCAGCTTGTACAGCACCCTACCTGTATCCCTGACCACCTTGGAGAGTTCCAATATAATTGACCTCTCCCTTACAACCAGTCCTTCTGCTTATACTGTTAATCTCTCCTTTCCTTTAGGCTCCTCTGATCACAGCCTTGTCGCCTTAACTGCCCTATCTCTCCAGTCAGGCCTGTGGACCCTCCCAAGAAGTGTCGGTTGTGGCACTTTGGAGCTGCTGATTGGGAGGCCCTGAGGCAGTACTTCTTTGATTTCTCCTAGAATGATTATTGCTTCCATGGCCGAGAGCCATCTGAGTGTGCCTTGCGCATAATGAAGTTTGTTCTCTTGGATATGGAAGCATACATTCCTTTCTCATATCCTTTGACTAATGTAAAAAAATACTTTTTAATCACTCTAGTTGTAATGCTGTCCACAAAAAGGAGAAGGCCTACAAAAGGTAATGGAGCCAATTCACCCCTGAAACTTTTCTTTTTTTTGTTTCTGTCCAGAACCGTGATGTCTGACCTTTGCTTTGCTAAAAATAATTTCATTCATACTAAATGATCTGGACTCTCTCCAACTCGAGTTCTTCCCTCTCCTTATGGCGCCTTGCCAAAAACCTTTCTAAAAACTTTATCATCCTTTCCCCATCTTTTCCACTCTGATGGATCTGAAGCTATTTCTTCTGCTGATAAAGCAGAACTCTGCTAAGACTTTCTCCTCCAAATACACCTTAGACAATTCTGGTGCTGTTCCTCCATCACTTCCCACCCTCTGACTTCATCATGGCTTACATTAAAACTTCTTCAACTGGTGTATTTTCTACTGTGAAAAATGTTGATTAGTTCTGGTAAACAAATCAGGGTCCACTTTCTGGGCACCAAAATGTAAGAAATGTTAAATGTATCCAAGTCGGTATCCCTGCCGGGACACCGCTATGCAAGAATTTTCTCGCTACACAACTCGTAGGTCGTTACTCTTCCCTAAAGTTGTCTAAGTAAATCAAACAAGTCTCAGAGTTAGGTGATACGTAAATTAAATTTAACTCACCTACAATACTATCTTCTATCTTATCTCTTCGCTAATCCCCCCTTGGGTTGGCCAATTCGTAAAGGTTACTTAGCTATATGAAGAGGGAGTGATCGTTAACCGATGACGATGAGGCTCCCTGGTATCGTTGCTTGGGCAAGCAAGCGTCCTTATGGTGCGTATGTACAACCTAGCTTGAGAGTGACTAGGAACAGAGTGAGTGAACACGGCAATTCTACCTCCCTCATAGAATGGTAGGTTGCCAACTTTTAATCACAGTACTAAATACAGTTAAATTACATCATGATATGTACAGGGCAAATCTAACAAATTAATCTTAGTTCCACTTAAATTAAAGTTAGACCAATTATTCCCTTTAACTATGTAAATATCTTAATTCCACATCTGCCTTAACAGGGGAATCTTTCTCTGCTTGCCACGTCACCTATCGCGCAGACGCAGCTTAGGTCAGTGGAAAATACCACATAATTACATGTATTCACAATGCATAGTTGTCCACGGGGGTTAAATGCAGTAGCATTTAATTTATCAATAACAAGAATTATTAAAGAGAACGTCGTTTCTGGGTTATTAAAACCGCTTGAATAATTAACAACAGTCTCTACGTCCTCTGCCTTTAACCAGGGATAAACTATGATAAATTTAGAGAGCGCAACTGCTCTGGGGGAAAATATTTCCCACATCTACTATCACTGGCTTCGAGACTAACAAGACATATGGGCCTGATGGGGTCCCTCCTGTTGTCCTCAAGAACGGTGCATCTGTGCTTACACCCTGCCTAGGTAAACTCTTTCACCTTTATAAATCAACTTGTACCTTTCCTTCTTGCTGGATGTTTGCTCTCATTCAGCCTGTCCCAGAGAAGGGTGACCACTCCCATCTCACTAACTCTTGCCCAATTGCTTTAGCATGATGTCTTTCAAAAGTTTTCTAGTCTATTCTTAAAAAAATAAATAAATAAAAAATAAAGCATCTGTCCTATCACAACCTTCTTTCTGATCGTCGGTATGGGTTCCACCAGGGACGCTCCACCTATCTTTCAGATTCCTTGTTATCCTGCTTTTGCGACTTTGGCAAATGCTTTACCATTTCACATGACATCTCAAAGGCTTTCGATCGAGTCTGGTATAAATCTTAAATTTCCAAACTGCCCTCCTCCGGTTTCTATCCACCTATCTGTACCTTCATCTCTAGCTACCTTTCTGGTCATTCTATAGCTGCTGTTTTGGGTAGCCCCCATTCCTCTCCTAGAACTATCGATAGTGGTGTTCCTCAGGGCTCTGTCCTATCACAAATTCTCTTCGTTCTGTTCATCAATGACCTTCTAAGCTGCAAATCTAACCCTATCCACTCATACTCTGATTACTCCACCCTTCACCTTCCCATTAGCTTCCTGCAGCATCCATCTCAGCAGTTACCTCAACAGACAAGAGATGAGGCTATGGCACACCTAATGTTTGACTTGGCTCATATCTCTGAATGGAGTAAAAGTAATCTTGTTTTTAAAGCATCAAAAACTCAGTTCTTACATCTATCAACCCGACAAAATTTTCCACGGGCGTACCCTCTAACTTTTAACAATATCCAACTCAATCCTGCATCATCTGTAACCTTACTGGAGGTTTCATTCTCTCAGGATTTATCTTCAAAAGATCATATTACCTCTCTTGTAAAATCTGCTTCCAAGAGTTGGGTGTGCTAAGTCGACTCCATGCCTTCAATACCCCTGCACAGTTGTTGACTTTATACACGGGCTTTATTCACCCCTGTGTAGAGTACAACTCTCACATGTTGGGAGGCTCCCCACATACATCTCTTCTCAACAAGGTGAAGCGAAAGGCTTTTCGTCTCATTAGCTCTCCTCCTCTAACTGGCTCCCTTTAATTCCCGCACTGCTGCATCTTTATCTCTTTTCTATTGCTACTTCAATGGTCACTACTCCCTTGAACTGTCTGCCTGCATCCCTGCACCACTACAGTGGGCGCCTAGCTCCTGTTTAGCAACAAACTCTCATCCCTTTTCTGTCCATCCCTCTAATGCAAGAGTTAACCGTTACTCCCAGTCCTTCACTTATGCAACAGATCAACTCTGGAACTGTCTCCTTCTGTATTTCCTACTGCCTATAATCTCCAGTCATTCATATGCAGTGTGTCCAGGCATCTCGAAATGAACAGATTTTGACTTTGGCTCTTTGTCAACTTGATTTTGTTTTTTCTTGGAGGGAACAGTTTGCAGGCTCTTGGAGCTGGGTTCGTTCTTCCATGCATAAAATAAAAAAAAATCTCATGGCTGGAAAATTATGCGCTCTAAATTTGCCAGTATTAAATTCTGACAAGATCACAGGGTTAATATGTCTCAGTAATGAAATGTTAATTGGAGTAGCAGGAAAAATTAGTGTCTTTTCTTCATCTGTCTGTTTTGTTTGTTTTATAAACATGTAATAAATAGGATGGTATTTTTTCATGTCATGGATTCTGTAAAGAAAACTTTATATGATACGCATGTCTTAAACTGTAACTGTAAGGGCTGAACATCATGTAAGTGACAACTTTGTGAAGTGTTACTAATCTGAGCAGTGCTGTGAAAGAAATCACCCAGTATCCTAAACATTATTATTGCTATATATTTTTGGCAAGTTAGTCACCGTACCCTCATTGAGGGATGTCACTGGGGTCTACAATACAGCTTGCCGCTGTCCGCACTAGGACAGCAGTCAGCCATTTGCGTACCACTGACGTATGGTTACGCGAGCAAGCACAGCTGACGTTGGATCATGTCTTTTTTTTTTTTTACTGCAATGTCTATGCTTCATAGATTAAGAAACTGAGGTGGGATTATGTGCGTTACATGCCTCTTTCTCGTTTTGTTTTTCTTTTTTGACTCCTACAGTTTTTGTCTATGGTGGTACCACTCTAAACTGGCGGTTTGAGTGGGGCATGAACCTCTGTACAGTGTTGCCACGTTTTCCATACCCGCGATGCCTCTCTCTCTCCCTCCTGGGGGGAAATGTGCTTCACCCTAGGGAATTTTGTTTCTTTTATGTCTTATAAACTTGTGCTTTCATTTCTTTATTTTGTTTTTTATTATATTATTGTTTTGCATATGGTGGCAGATGACCTCGGTGTTGCAGCGCCTTGATTTGTTTTCATTCAATCATTCTCGCCCTCCTTCCTTCCCTCCCTTCATCTTTCCCTCAGCTTGACAATGCACTCAACACTGCCCCTGGCCTGCCTTCTCTCTCTCTCTCTCTCTCTCTCTCTCTCTCTCTCTCTCTCCTGGGGGATGTGCGTCACCCTTGGGAATTTTGTTTCTTTTATGAGTGACTTATAAACTTGTATTTTCATTTCTTTATTTTGTTTTTATTATATCTAATTATATTGAAAAATATTATTGTTTTACATATGGCGCCAGATGACCTCATTGTTGTGGCGCCATGATTTGTTTCCATTCAATCACTGTCTCCCTCCTTCCTTCCCTCCCTTCCTCCATCTCTCACTAAGCTGCACTCACACTGCCCCTGGTCTGCCTCCCCCCCCCCTCTCTCTCTCTCTCTTTCTCTCTCTCTCTCTCTCTCTCGTCTGTGGTATTTTAGGATACATTTTGGTTATTTTCTTTTACGTTATAATGTACATATTGTAAATTTGACTTATTTCCACACCACCCAGGTGATACGAGGAAGCTCTGGCCAGGTCGGACTGGGTGCGTGTGAGTGTTGCCGCTCATGAGGGTTTAATGCATTATTTTTTTTAAACTAAGAAATTGGCATATTTTTACTTATATTCCTGCACATTATCTTATAATCATAATTGTGACACCATTACCAACCCCAGAAATACGGTAACAGCCAATAAAAGTGACTACTTTTTTTCTTTTTTAACAACACTGTAAAATATTTATGCCGCGTTTCTGTATTGCCGTATAAATATTTTACGCATAATAAGTTTACTGTTCTTTCATATATTATAATACACACGTTACCACTGTATTCTTATGTGTTTATCTTATTGTGATGCCTTTTACATATATCAGAGCCGTTCCCATCGGGGGTATGGAACACGTGGCAACACTGTACAGAGGTTCGTGCCCCACCCAAACTGCCAGTTTAGAGTGGTACCACCATAGTACAATATTCAACGGATTCTGACTCAAAGATTTGGCAACTGAGGGATTATCTGGTTGTGTTTCCTTGTGTTGCGATCGTTTACGCTTTCATCGACCACCACAAATGACGTCGGAATGCGATTTTTTCTTTCTTTCCCTTAAACAATTTCTGGATCCGGGGACGCAGTTTCTGCTTGTTTCTTTGATTCGTTGTGTTTTTGAACGTTTCTTTTTTTTTTTTTTTTGTTAGGTGGCACATTTACCAACCTCTTGAGTGTGTGTGTGTGTGTGTGTGTGTGTGTGTGTGTGTGTGTGTGTGTGTGTGTGTGTGTGTGTGTGTGTGTTATCTGCTTCGTGAGACGCTCAGGTATATAAGTGCGAATGCGTTTACTCTTTATTTTGTTTTCCGCTTCAAGAAAATTATTGAAGTAAACCATCATCACACTCATACTTGTAAACCTACCACTCCCATTTTCACAAGTCCCGTTCCTCATATTCTACCCCATTACCTATTACCATCCCCTCCATCCTACCTACTACTTTGCACTCACTTCATCCATTTTTTACCCACAACATTTAACTTCGAGCTTAAGCTGCTCCCACCGCCAATGCCTCTCTCATACAAAGCCCATATTCACAAGGTAGCATACATTTCCAATACCGTGAACCACTACCGACAGTCACCCAAATCATCTTGCTCACTGTTCTCTGCAACCAACCCCCGTCCCTTCCTCCAGTCTTGAAAACCGATAAGAACACAGCTCAGAAATAACTGCATCAACAGGGACAATCTGGGACACATGCCTTCATGCAATTAATGTAAAATAATGTGTTGATCTGGCTCAGTCTGATGGACCTAGAGAGATTTGAAGGGATCTGAATTACCAGAAATGACATATCTCAAAATTCACTCTTCTGAAACGGATGATTTATGGTTCACATTCATGAACCCGAATTGATTTTAAAGGGCTTGATAAAAAAAAAAAATAGTCATGACCAGAAATACAGCTGAAATGAAGTGGGACGATTAGACTAGATCCACGTTGACATGACCGGCGGTGACCAACCCTGAAGTGACTGGGCTGGGCTAAACTGACTGTGGAACCCCTGAATGAGTTCAACCTTCCCTGAATAGCCCTAACTAGACTTGAATTGCATTGAGCTGACCTGAAATATTCCAAACAAACCTGACAGCTTTAATCGATGGTAAGGACGTGAGCGGACGTTGGTGATCAGAATGTGCCTTCCTGGACCGGAATGGAGGCAAATGATTAGGAGTGACTCTAAAACAAGCCGAAATGGCATGAATTGTGTCAGGTTAATGTGATGGGCGTAATTGCATCTGAGGCGGAAGAGATGGTCTTAATTATTCCTATATGAATCAAACAGGTCAAGAATAAAGTTAAATTGTCTAGATAGGCTGAACTGAACTAGAAGGAACTTATGGATAAAGATTGAAACGAATGGCTCTAAGAGGAGTAGAATGGCGCTGAATTGCCCTGATTGGACATGAAATGGCCTAGGATTTTATAAAACGACCTGACTGGATCTAAAGTGTCATTAAAGAACCTCCGTGAACTTATGCTTCCGAATCGGGGAACTGGTCGTGAATGACATGAATGGACCATAACTGATTTGACAACCGAACTGGGTGTGAGGGAACTGTGAACATCTTATGGTCTGAATGGGTCTAATTAGGTGGAAAGGCTTTAGGCATACCTCAGCTGACCAAAATAGACCGGAATAATTCTTCTATATTTCTTTCACTCTAGCTTGGATCAGATCCTCGCCCTTTCGTAGCCTATTTAATGTTCCCCAGTGGCAGAAAAAGACAATGCTACGGCACTACATCTTTTTCATCGCACTTTTTTGTGGCTAGTATCACATGCTAGTGGTCATCCATGGTAAAATCATGGTTAAAGTTTGGAGATATGACAAAGTTAGGCCGTGATAGTGTAGTGTAAAAGATGTATGGTGAAGATTGGTCTTGAACTAAAACAAATTGACCAAAGTTTATCTGACTGGCCTTAACTGACAAAAACGTGACTTAATTGCACTAAATGGGTCTGAATTGGTTGCTATGACCAAGGAGAACGGATGTAATATTGCCCTAAGAGGTCTGACTTCTCCACTGGAATATTTTGTTTCTGATTAGTTTATGCTGGATAATGAACCCACTATCCAGCCATGCAGTCAATGGACATAAAGAAGCAGGCATTATAAAGCATGAGAAGGGTTATTAGTAGTGGAAAATTTAGCTGGGTAACCATCGATATCGCTGAGCCGTCCCTGCAGCACACAAAATTTCGCCAGCTTGTGGTGAGACGTGTTGAATATGCAGCCTATATACTGATGGATATATGAAAGAATGTACGAGGGACAAGGTGCAGAGGCAAATGTTATACGATAAGGTAAAACATACAGTCGTGGTCATAAAATTCTAAAGGAGCCAGCTTGAGGCACGGGGTACCGGAGGGTAGGTGATTATTTATGACCACGACTGTACAATGAGGTGGTCTGACCATTTAAAGGGAAGGGAAAGTGAGAGATTCATTTGGAGGGCATATGAGTGAAAAATCAAGTAGATTATATGAGTGAGAATTTGACTAGTAGTTTGTATGAGAATTAAATATTAATTAGGACGGTATTTGAGAGAAATTGGCTGAGCGACTGTAGGAGTGAGACTGACCAAGAATGTATATACGTGGGAGACTGACTGGAAGGGTCTGGTGGGTGGGGCAGGGCCTTCTTTGCTATGCTTCTCTCATTTTAGTAGTTTAGTCATGCTCTTGTAGAAGCTGGCTTACGCAGTTATTCACACTTTTTATGTTTTATGTTCTCATGAAAATGAGAGATTATATAGGCGAGTGAATGAGAGAGAGAGAGAGACAGACTAGGAGAGAGTGTGAGGGTGAGAGATAATAAGGAGAGTGTATGCTGGTGAAGAAGACCAAAGACAAGATGGAGGGATGAGGTGGGAGAGTATGTTGTTGTTGATGAACCTCAGCCTGGCTGGCCGAGCAGACCCATCAACCACAGGCAAGCAACCGCCCTTGCAGGGCTGCTGCATGCACCGAACCAATGTTCGCTTGTGGTTGATAGCGCCTCGCCTCGCCACGGCGAGGCGCGGGGAAAAGTGTGGAGGCTTGGTTCGTGGGTGAATGCCACTTTTGCCTTTCTCCACCCTGTTAGCAGGGTCACTATACTATGCTCCATTTCATCCCGTGATAAGGTTACATGGTTACCACCAACTGCTGTAAATGGTTTCCTGGGTTACAGGAAACCATTAGGCTTGTCACTCAGAGTAGAGACACCTGATGTGGAAAGTAGAGTATTAAAGAGTGACAGGAAGGAAAGGGAGAAGTAGGAGGATAGAAGGGCGGACACAGAAACAGAATGATAAAGGCAGGCAGCACTACATCTAGTGAGTGGATGAACTTCGCCACCACCTACCATTTAAGATTATGTAAAGGAGGGAGGCTTGTGTTTGTGTCACGGTAAGAAGTCATTTCTGAGTAGGGACAAAAACGCCTCGGAGTTCCCTTGTCGAGGCCAATCCTCCCAGAAAGCGGCGTCAGGCAATGAGCAGATATGTAAATAGATGGATTGGATACATTGCATCTGATTATGTTTACACTCTGCTTGCATCTCTCTCTCCCTCTCTCTAACAATCTGTTTCTTTAACTTTTCCATAATCTTTGTGTCTTAATACATCTACCTTCATACTGTTTAACTCACTGATTTCCATGACGTACTTAATATTATCCTTTCCAGCATAGATGAATACATTACTTAGGAGAGGTCTTTAATACTGAAGAAGTTACTGAAGGCCACACCATCCTCCTCTTTCACGGGAAATCTATCGAAAGCTGAATAAAATAGTCTTGATGAGAACAATAAAAAATACACTTCAACAAGATGGAAAGTTAATTAAGTCGCGACACACCTAAAAAGTTAAAAAGAATAGGTGAAAGCAAAAGGTCATCTCGATTAACATTTTGACCCAAAAAATAAGAATCCAGTATTTTATTTTCGCGAACTGCAGATGATTTTATTCGGCTTAAAGGGGCTCACAATCCCATCTTATTTTTGCCAGCCCACATACGATTTTATTCAATTTAGAGAAGCCTCCCGCAGTGCAAGGGTGAAAAGGCAGGGTGAGGGCAGGGTATTACAAGGATGACTTATTTAGAGTGACACCAGGATACTTCTTTCACCTGAGAGAATTCCAGCAATCAAAAGCTTAAAATATTATCTCCAGTAACCCCTTTTCCTGCTGGGAACTATCTCGAGTAACCCTTTTCCTGCTAGTAAATATCTCGAGTAACCCTATTTCTGCTAGTAACTATCTGGAGTAACCCTATTTCTGCTGGGAACTATCTCGAGTAACCCTATCTCTGCTAGTAACTATCTGGAGTAACCCTATTTCTGCTACTATCAATCTCGAGTAACTTTATTTCTGCTAATAACTATCTCGAGTAACTATCTCTGCTAGTAACTATCCCAAGTAACATTGTCTCTCAATAACTATCCCATATAACTTTTTTTCCTTCAGTACTTGTCCTAAGTAATCTTTTCTCTGTTAGTACAGTAACTATCCCAAGTGACTCTTTCTCACCTAGTAACTATCCCAAGTAACTCTTTCTCACCTAATAACTATCCCTCGTAACTCTTTTTCACCTAGTAACTATCCCAGGTAACCCTTTCTTTGCCAGTATAATCCTAGATAACCCTTTATCTGCTGGTAACCATCTCAGGTAACCCTTTCTCATCTAGTAACTGTCCCAAGTAACTCTTTCTCTGCTAGTGACAATACCAAGTAACTCTCCTGCTAGTATCTGTCCCAGGTAACCTTTTCTCCCTTAGAAATTATCCCAAGTAACCCTTTCTCCCTTAGTAACTATCCCAAGTAACCCTTTCTCAGCTAGTAACTATCCCAATAGCCATTTCTCCGCTAGTATAATCTCAGGCAACCATTCCCAGCTAGTACTCTCCCAGGTAACACTCTCTCTGCCCGTGTACGCCAGGGAACTTTATTCAGGCTGCTACCAGACGATTTTCATCAGTCAGAAGCCGTAAGTCAGAGACTTAACTCTCCCAGCATGATGACGTCTTTGTTTCGTTCATGCTACTGCAGTGCGATTTTACTCAGCTGAGGGGAGACCAGTTACATTGTACAAGTTTAATATATCCCTCACATAAGAAAATATATGAATGATATCAAACGAAATTTATGTAATCAAAATATGACATATATTATCAGTCACTGACTATGCTGACACAGCAATCAGTTTATTCCTCAAACTCCGGAAACAAATCTATAGGCAACAGAAAGAGGTAAAGGCAAACTGAACACAGAAAACAAACATCCGGATATCTATGTTTTTTAGTCATTGTGTACTTAGCCACATCAAGCAATATCCCTTCACGCAGTGCTCGAGTAAATATGTAGCAAACAGACACAAATAAAAGCAAATAAACTTCGAAATTTTATTTCTAAATGAGAAATTATGAATAAATGATTTACTTAGATTCACGATGGTATGTACTATTATTTCTTCAGCAATAATCAGTTTCATTTTTAACAACTGTACTGCTAAATATCCTGTAGCAAACAGATATAGGTAAAAGCCAACTAAACACGGAAAATAAGCTCCCAAATATCAATTCTTCTCCCCGAGCTCCCCTGGGGAAGGAACCAGACGGGGCGCGAGATTGTCCGTCCTGAATGTAAACAAAGGCCTGAGATGCCAGACGCTGCTATACAAATCCCTCGCTCTCTCCCACTCCCTCTAAAAAAGAAAAATATATGTATCTTTATATACTCGCTTACTCCAACAGAATGGATGATCGCTAACACCGAGAGAGGAGAGAGATTCAGTAGAAGAATAATCTGGATTATGTGAACAAAGATGATAGGCGTAATAGAGACTTAGTATAAAAGACTTTTTTTCTTTTTTCCCAGACTGTTAGGTACTGCGATGAAACTACCTACAATAATTCCTTTCATCCTGTTTCGTTTATTAAAGTTCAAGGAGAGCTAGCAGGTGAAGGGGTATTACGGGATATATTTGCTAAAGAAAACAATTAAAGACTGAGGAAAAGTCAGTAAGAGGGATAAAGAGATCAAGAGAATTTAGAATCGTATTTATCAAGGCACTTAAACTACTTGGATAAAAGTCTCCATAGTAACCTACTGTTTCCAGAAAACGTTTCATTTTGCATTCTTTTCTTTAGTAATCAGTCTAATGTGTCTAATGTATGATGGCTCTGCAACTGGAAGAAAAAAACGCTTAACAGGCAATCTAATACACAAATTAATCTTGAAACGTCTGTAAATGTGGGATCAGCGACAGTATTCTTATAAAATCTTCCTTAAGTAAAGAGTAATTTTACTTTTAACATCAGCTAACTCGTCAACGGCGCCGAGCTAAACTAGAGTGAATAGTAACGTGAGAAATGCGACAAAGCTAAACTGGTTCATGCGGTAAGTCCCTGACATGCCAAAATTGTTTACCAAGGGAACTGGCCAAGATCTTTTGAGAATACGCTACATCGCGCCTTTCCCTCTCTGCCTCCGGACGTCTCGGTCTGACCTTATCTCTGCGGCTCACGGAAAGGATTTTTTTTTTTTTTTTTTTTTCGCCTCTCTACCTACAATATATTTTTTCCCCTGCATCGCAAGGTGCAAGGTGCATGTTGAGGTGGTTGCTTCGTTTTTGGACGCAATGGAAAAAACATATCTTCATTCTGAAAATAATGTAATCCTTCCATTTCAAATGCTGATACACGGGAATAAAGACACGCAATTCGTTCTTCTTAGGGTTGTACTTGGAGAAAGACTAATTAGATTTTTTGTCCTAAGAATTGCGTCCAGTCAAACAGGACCAACTCAGCAGGGTGTATTCCTCCTACCGCATCGACCATTCGCCCAAGCTCGTCCTGCCCACTCCTCCTCGTCCATTAATTTAATCCATTCATAACGATGACGAAAGGCAATTTAGTGTATTCATGCTACCTAGGGACGCTTTTATTTTGCTCAGGGAAACTGTCCTCCTAGTGAATGGAAAAAGTGTGTGTGTGTGTGTGTGTGTGTGTGTGTGTGTGTGTGTGTGTGTGTGTGTGTGTGTGTGTGTGTGTGTGTGTGAGAGAGAGAGAGAGAGAGAGAGAGAGAGAGAGAATCGATTATGAGAGTATTATCACCTAATCCTTTGACTCTCTCTCTCTCTCTCTCTCTCTCTCTCTCTCTCACCTCCATTCCGTTTCTCTTCCAACCACACACACACACACACACACAGAAACGTACCCTCCTGAAGCCATTTCTAATTCATTAAATCTGCTTCAGGACGATTTTATTCAGCTTAGGAGAGTGAAGGAGTTAAGGAAATCTGTATCGAACCTCTCCAGTGTGAAATTCCCTCCCGAACAGAACAAAATCGTTTGGAGAAGCCAACAGCAAAAATATAATGGAAATCACTGTACTGAAATAAAGTTAATACTGACTCGAAGGACATCTAATTCCCTTCTTGCCAACTCTAAACGATCTTTTTTATCCAGCCGCTAAAGAATCTCTTGTAGTAAAGGGATTGGTGAAGACTGTTTCTAGCCATGGCTCTCCTGTGCTGATCAAAATCGTCTGGTAGTAGTAAGAATGAATTAAACTTTACATATACTGTATATGTATTACTGCGGTCTCAAATATCGATAAATAGCAAGGCAGTGAACAATGACTTTTGAAATTTAGTGCTGAGGTCTGCGAAACAAAACTAAATTTTCAAAATACTGTGTAAGAGTTTCGTGAATCTTCGACCAAAAATTGAAGCAGTATCCCCGACGGTAAATGTGCATCCTACTGAAGTGGTTAATATCGCCGGTGACTGTAAAAATAACACATAAGAAAATATCAACGCCTTCACTACGATGACATCTATAATACTTCATTCTTGCTGCCTTCTAATTGTTTTTCCTTTGTTTTAGTTCAAGATGGACATTACGAACCAATTTATTTCTATACTTGGCTCATTAACCCTCTCATGGTCTGAACAGCTCTAGTATTCTATTCCTGCTAAGAACCAGACGGCCTTAATCAGTTAAGAATGAGTCACAGGAGCTTGCGGAATGAAAGGAGGAGGCGAGAGGATAACCCAATAACAAACACATTCCCTTTCCGATAACACAATGGACACTTAAGCTGTAACCCGCCATCTTGACAAATGACGTCATCGTAAACGTATGACGTAGTAGATAATACAGGTAAATGATGATGCCTGTGGTCGCCATACTGGATCACAGCTAAACGGAGCACATACGAATGTATTTATATTTTGACTCTCAGAAAACTTAGTTACATAACGTCTCTAAAATTATGTAGATGATAATAATACAGTATCTGTAAATAACGATTCCTTATGGTCGCCATCTTGGTACTTCTCGCAAGGTGGTACACATAAGAACATGGTTTTAGATGAGGAAGCATCTAGGAGCGGCCCCGCCAGCCAGTCACTCCCTAAGGATTTTCGCACCCTATGTGCTTCATTAGCTCAGTTCCATATAGAGATTAGCTTTCGCGACTTAAGGAATTTCACTCGCAATGTGCTTTACTCTCGCGAAGCCCATATGATGGTTTGGTTTAAGAGTGCATTATATGCATGTACATCTATCGAGTACTTGTGTGTGTGTGTGTGTGTGTGTGTGTGTGTGTGTGTGTGTGTGTGTGTGTGTGTGTGTGTGTGTGTGCGTGTGTGAAAATTTTGATATATAACCCCGATGCAACTGATAAGTAGAGTGGAATAAGGGTAGGTAATATATCACCCGATTAGTGAATTGTTATTCCTAGCGACATAATATTATACGAAGCTATTTCAGAGTGTAGTGCTGGATTATCTGAATAAATGGATCCGTTATCAATTGACGTAAGGGAGAATGTAGAAAAAAATGAAACGCCAAGAACTTGGGCCCCGAGCTATTGACTCAAAGCGTCGCTCGGTATGCCTGCACCAAGCCTTGCATGCGGACTCGCCATACAACCTCCATGACCTTGCTGACCTAATAAGTTCATCGCTCTTTCATCCTGTATCACTAACAAAAGTTTGGTGGAAATCCGTCAAAGGGTTCAGGAGATATTTCACCCACAAGGATAGCCTATGTCGACACCATACGACCTTGACCTTTGATCCCTTGACCTTGGTGGCCTAATCAGCCCTCTGTCCCTTCATAATGCATCACTGAAAAAAAAAAAATGGATGAAATCCGTCAAGGGGTTCATGAGATATCGCACCCACAAAGATATATGACCTTGACCTTTGACCCCTTGACTGAGCTGATCAAATAAGTTCATCATCGCTTCATACTGTGTCACTTGCAAAAGTTTGGTCGAAATTTGTGGATGGATTCAGGAGACATCACGCCCACAATAGTGTTACGGACTCACGCACCCAAGCGCAGTGAGGTAATAATAAAGTTATATGAAACAACTTACTGTTTTGCTAAATTCCAAAAGAATTATGGTATAAAAGAAAAAAAAAAACTATCACTCGTATCGAAAAGCACATGTAAACAATGACTCCTCTGACTGTCATCTTGGTCATCAGGGCAAAGCATTAACACTCTCAGTCGGGAATACTTACTGTCAGCGCTATTATATTATCTGACGTTAACTGAAATTGAAGCTTAATGATTCCCGTATAACACTCAGACTCCTGTTGGTCATTTTCACCAAACTAAAACTGCTTGGTGGCTGTTGGAGTTATTCCCATTTTGAGAGGATTAATACATCGAACCTAATTCAATTTCTAGCCCGGGGACCGTTACATATGTCAATCCTTTGTAAAAGGCCAATGATTTCGGGACCAGCTCTTCGAAAGGACACAAGTTCATCCGGGCTAGGGCAGGAGACAGTCCGATTCCGTCAATTTCGATAAAACAGACTACACTGATCATCCACAGGACGCCCTAACATGTAAAACACCATCACCATTGCCATCACATCAGCCCTGAATGAGACACCTTTAGTTTATATTTAGTATACTGTAGACGGTGGGTTTTGGCGCTGAAGTGACAGATCTAGAGGCAGGAGACACATAAAAGGACTGCAAGGCCTCGGCAAACGATACAATGAAGTCTATGACGAGTCGACAAATATAAAACTGGAGAAACTAGGTAAAAACTGAATATGTGAAAGCCATGTAGATTACCCTTGGAGGCAAATAAATGAATAATTGATTAATAAATACAAATAAATAACTTGCAGGTTCGAAAAATGTTCACCTTTATACCATTCTGCACCAAACTGAGGGAGAGAGAGAGAGAGAGAGAGAGAGAGAGAGAGAGAGAGAGAGAGAGAGAATCGATTTTCGGAGTATTATCGTCTAATCCTCCGACTCTCCTGTATTTAACTTTTCATTAGAGACAGACAGACAAACAGACAGATAGACAGACAGACAGAGAGGCAGCCAGCCAGTCACACAGAAGGTGTGTGTGTGTGTGTGTGTGTGTGTGTGTGTGTGTGTGTGTGTGGGGCAAAACAGAGAGAGAGAGAGAGAGAGAGAGAGAGAGAGAGAGAGAGAAAGAGAGAGAATTCTGGTTTTGTATATTAGTAGCTTCCATTGGCCGTGTTCTCGTTTCCTTTTTAGACTTCGAAGCACCTCTTCCTTACCGATTTCTTCCTGCACATGACTCGCCTCCCATCAAGCAGTTTATTCCAGCTAACGGCACGGATACTATGATGCTCACGTAAAATTAAGCTTAGGAGCCGGAGAGTGTTAATACAGGTAAAGTCTCTTAAAAAAGTTCCGTTCCCTTTCCTTGCCCTCAGAATCTCGTAACATATTTGATTGTGGTGATTAAAAGTAACAGTTTTAAGTTCCGTCTGCCTACCCAAATAGATTATAGTGACCACATGCATCTATACTCAGACTATGATCAGTCTAAAGGTTACAAATTGTCAGGAAGAGAAATTGAGCCTTCGAGCAATAACCCTTTCATTGCCCGGACAACTCTGATATTGTATTCCAGCTAACTCCAGATGAGTTAATTGGCCAAGAGTGAGCCTTAGGAAACAGGGTAAAGCTCATATTCTTTATCCACATCTGTATGAATCCATACTAAGTTCACTGCAGGAGCGGACCTTCTCCAAGAGAGTGGTTACGAGAAGCAACCTTTCCTAGTACCGGCGCAGCACGAATGTGGAAGGGATATGTGTGTGGAGAGAGTGATACACATGTGAAGGTCCATGTGCTGTAATGACTATATTTGTGTTTGTCAGAGCTTGCATTTATCATTGGCAGATCGGGAACATATGAAAATAGGCAAGGGTATGAAAGAAACATACTACAGGTATATCTATATTATATCTCCGCCACAGTTCCGGTTTAAACTCAAGGCTCAGGAAAAAAGAAAAAAAAAAAAGAATAGAAGGCTGAGATCCTGAAAACTTATTTATACTGAAGGTCATAGGCAGAGGCAAAGACAAATTTAGTCAAACAGTTCTACAACTGACCAGGTATGTACATGACTGACTGAAGATAACAGTTAGCTTTTGCATTAGTGAGTTGTAAACTAAAGTGGTGTTTAACAGCACGAGTATTCCGTGCCCGCCGTTCTAGAAGGTAACAGGCAAGGAGTTAGAGGAGCACTGACCAGAGCAGTGGCGAGAGATGCGGAAGATATAATATTTCGGTGAAGGGAGAGAGGCTGAACGGAATCATTGAGACAACGAGAGTTCATAAAACAAAAAACCTTTGTTTCCATTCTGTTTAAAAGTACTTTATGTAGTTACTCCTCCACACACGACAGCTGGACTCCACACAGAGGCGAATAAGGTCCCTAAACAAGCGAACAATTGAGTTACAGGCAGTATGGAGTGAGTTTACGGCACTTCATTTCCGAAAACTGTTTCCCTAGAGGAGTAATATGATTTCTCTATGATATATCACATGAAAAAAAAGACACCACATATGCTGAGAGATTATGAAGGACCGAGGTGTGTGTTGTTGAACTTAAGAAAACAGTAATCAGTTATTTGGAAGACTATAGCGAGCTTATTGATAGATGAACTGGGTTTATGAGGTATTAAAAAGCTTCTTTTGCTTTATTCCAAACAAGAGACATGTCGAAAGTTAGGTGCGCGATAGCCTCATCCCATGACTGATTTAGTGACTTGTGACGAACGCCATGAGAGGCGGATGGAGTCATTAACATATGAGTTGACAGGCTAAAAGTGCAGCTCAGAACGCGATTACTGACTGAGTAAAGCTTTAGAAAAGTGGCTAACTGCTGTAGCAGATTAAAACAATCAACTGGGAAATCTAAGGTCAAGGGACTAAAGAGAAGGAGTAGAAACCGTAGGAGGACCGTTTTGCCATCACATATTTGTGCCAGATTCTGATAAAAGCCTTTGAGATGCGTAGTGCAGCAGGCAAGATTTCACCGAGATCCCAAAAGAAGGATTATCTGGATATCTGAAAAGAATGCAAGATGATGACCAGTGCAGTATCCCTGATGGAACAGGTAATGGCAGGCTTTTTTTTTTTTTTTTTTAATGTGACCGACTCTGGGCATAGGCTTCACAACCTGCTTTCAAGGCCCAGTAGTCCTCCTACGTACCGTACACCTCTACATGTCACCACTTTGGCGTTAACACCCACCGTCCATACTGAATACATGCTAGGGCTGTCTCATACAGGACTGGTGTATTGGTATTAGCGGGGGCATTTTTACGGCATGTCGGCGGGGCTTCGGGGCTTCTGGTAGATCAGTAAAGTCTGATATTCTTGAAATTCAAATCCTTAAACTGTTCCCTGCTCCAGCGGGATTTCAACCCGGGTCCGTTAAGACTGTAGACCAACTCTCTACCGATTGAGCCACCGCCTCCCCAAAATTTTTTCCCTTGAACTTCCCAAATACAAGAGAGACTAACGGCCATAATCTTAAATTGTGGGTGGGCTTTCACCTTGCCCTATCTGCATCTTTAGGTAATCTTAACGCACGAAAGGGAGAACGTACCCCGGCGAACGGGAAAGGATTACCACGGTGTAGTACAGTACTGGAATCCGCGGGGTGTCTCATAGGCCCCCTTCGCATGCCCCTTCGTCATATTATAGTTGCCTTGTGCAGAGAAAAACTATGTAGAAATTGAAGGACCTTATGATGTGTGTGATGGGAATTTTAATTTAATGACAAAAACATCGCGTAAAGAAAAATGAAAATCGCTTTAATATTTTCCTCGTTTTAAAAGACCACCACCTCTCCGGAGATGGTTAATTTACGATGAGACGAAAACACACATGAGATACTGTATCCACTTCCATTTTGTTTTTCACTATTTCAACTAAGCTGTTTATCAGATATGGTGCATGATACTCATATAATTAGTTTGATTAGTTCAATGAAATTATTCATACAATAAAGAATGGCCGAGTACCATCTAAACAGACAAACCATGTACAGTCAGTTAGTTTGAATTACGAAGTCTCATGTTTGCGTTCGACAAACTTTTACAAATCCGCAATATTTTGTTTTGGCTTGGCAGTATATCTTTCTGGTGTATTTTCGTGTGATTTGAACGAATCTGATCTTTATTTTCGGTGCTCGTGATTGGTTTTCAAATTAACCCTCCCTCCCAAGTGTCTTGGGTGACTGGTGGGATTTCGGGATTCTAGGTGGGAAAAATGGTAAAAACGAGCATTTGGGGCAGAAACGTGGTCAAAATTAGTATGGCCGGCCAAGGTGTATTGGCAGGGTTGTTATTGACAGCATGAACCCCTTTGAAGCTATGTCTGACAGAATTAAGAATTTTTCCTACGGTACAGGTTCTCCAAAGCCTGAATGCATACTCTTATGCAGAGTACTCAAGAACAAATGCCAGTCTTTAATAATAAAAGAGGTAAGAATTGCTAACATTACGAGAGTATATTGTATGTCAATCTTAGAAACTGTCATATATATTTTTTTATTTTAAGATTTTAAATCATTAATCAGTGTTACCACTGTTTGTCTCGAGTACCCACACGAAGGGGTGAGCTCTCACACTTTCAAGATTACCACACGTTGAAAGTGTGAGCTACCATTTCGAACGGTGAGAGGGAAGGGTAACTCCTGCCCTCAGTTTCAAGACTACGGACGTAAGTGTTTGTTGAAGGACCGGCAACGGTCACCTTTCTTCTGGACACGCTGAGTAGAAGCAAGCTTCCAGCAAGAAGGATGATATGCAACTTACAGAAGAGTATGACAAGGTTTGCCAAGGCAGAGTGTCAGCACAGAAGTAGAGTTCTTGATTGACATGCATAATACATTTCAGTACAGTGGTCACTGTAAAGCGCATTTTTTTTTTTAAGAAGCCGTAATGTCATATGTACAAGGAAGTCTGATGGAGGGGAGATGGAGGGACAACATCAGATTAGTTCATAGTGGAATCGGAAGCACAACTCTGAGCATAAGACCAAGTTCATGAGATAACAGAGCACTCAAAAGGGTCATCTGGATAGAGAGGAAGAGAGAAGAGAAAGAAGTAAACTTATTGTTTTTTTTTTTTTAGTAAACTGCAAGAAGGGACGAAATGAGATCTTGTTGGAATGTTCATTGTACCCAGAACAGTTGAAGTGGTTCTCGTCAAGATGAACAGATTTAGCATGATACAGGTCGAAACACGCAGGTGATGCAACGTTGCTTTTAACTCATGGAATTTTTTTTCTTACTGTGAACAGCATAACGGCAAGCATGATTAAACTACGGATTGTTGACATTATTCAGAGACTAAGAACAAACAGTGTTTGCTCCCATACCTGAAAGGAAAAACCCTATAATGCACAGAGCACACACAAATGGCTTCCTACTATGAAAGCAATAACCATTCTATGGAAAGTGAAAGAATTACTTCCTAAGGGCCTCCCAATCCACTGCAATATATGTTACGGACGTCACTTCTAAAGAGTATTTATAGGACTTACTGGAATTATACGACAGGTTGCTGAAATGAAGTTATAACTGAAGGAGCACAAAGGAAAAGAATGACCAACAGAGTAGTAGAAAAGCTAGTGGCAAGAAACAGTTCAAGTATATTGAATTCTCTCCACGACTGTCAGAGATATACCTCTTCTATGCTACTAAAAGCAGAAAAAATGTAGGGCTGTTCACCAGGTGGGTTGTTGCACAGAGAGATACGTCAAAAGCGATGGTGAACATCGAAGTATTCTAAAAATGAGTTTTAGGGAAAGGAAAATTGGAATGAATGTGCCAGTCTTTAAAAGGAAAGTAGTCAAGGAATGTTAGAGTCAACCACTTTATAAATAAATAAACAGCGCATTTAATGTATATATTTAGACAAAAATAGGCAGGAAAGCCACAGTTCTAGTGTAGCAAATCTGGAAGAAAGAAATTCAAGAATGCAAGAACAAGTTAGAACGTTACATAGGTACAAAGACCACTGATCTGGCTCTGAAATGAGTAAATGGAAAAGACAGGGTGACACGGTGGAGGGGTTCATGTCCCTGGCCTTAGTCACATGAGCTTCAGTGAGAAAAGATTGGTTTGCATGGAGTTGTTGCCTTTAAATCTCCTAAGACGAATGCAATTTTTTATGCACTAAGCTTGATAATGCCCGGTGGTCAACAGTGTTACGTGTGCCGGTGTTCAAAGCAAAGAGCTGTGTGTGTCTCCCGTGGAAATACTGTTAATGTGTATGGCAAAAGTCTTGTGTGTGTGTGTGTGTGTGTGTGTGTGTGTGTGTGTGTGTGTGTGTGTGTGTGTGTGTGTGTGTGTGTGTGTGTGTGTGTGTGTGTGTGTGTGTGTGTGTGTGTGTGTGTGTGTGTGTGTCTGTGTGTGTGTGTGTGTCTGTGTGTGTGTGTGTGTGTGTGTGTGTGTGTGTGTGTGTGTGCCTCTTATCTTATTACCGGTACTCTCATAAAAATCGTCTGACTTTAGCTGGAATATAATATTAGCCTTCTCCCAATCGAGACGGTTAGTGATGACAGCGTCAACACTCTTAAGCTCCTGCTGCTCACTCCTAGCTCTTGAAATTATCTGACGTTAACTTGAATAGTGTACTAGAGTTGTCCCGACCATGAGAAGTTTAATATGACCTCATGTGCTGGATGTGCACACGGGTGTATGTGTAAACCTTTGACCCTTTTTTATCAGCAGTCCGGTCAGGTAGCTGGACGTAGTTTGTGTCCTTGCTCTTGGTCACCTAACAGTACTTGCAGACAACTGGATTAAAAATATATAAAGATTAAAAAAAAATACCCATGTCAAAGATGAGCCGAGATGGGATTTGATCTCCGATGGTCTTGTAATGTTCGCACGATCAGAGGAGGTGTTGAGTGTTACAGTGGCAGGAGAGGTTCCAGAATGGGGGAATTACGGTAAATGCCCGAAAGTCAGAAGCAGTGATTAGCAGCAAGCAAGGGTGAGTAAGAAAATGGGTTAGAGATGTAAGTGGCGAGGAAATGAAATGGGTGATGAAGATTAAATGCCTGTGACTGATGGCAGGAGAAAAAGGTGTTTGCGAGGAAGATGTTGGTGAGAGGGTTGCGGTAGGTTGGGAGAACATGATGAGTGACAAAAGGATGCCAACGGGTTTAAAAATAACACTCTATGAAACAGTGATTTGGACGGTACTGATGCATGTGTCGGAGGTCTTGGCACGGAGGAAGAAAGAAGAGGAGAAGCTTGAAAGGAATGAAATGAGAATACTGAGGTGGATATTGGGCGTTTCCGTCAAATATAGACTTAGAAAATAAAGAGGCGAGGGGAAGAGTAGGTGTGGTGTGTATCAGCGGGATCAGAATAGCAAGGTCGAGATGGTAAGGTCACGTGGTGAGGGGAGAGGGACAAGAACGTATGGAAAGTGGAGAATGGAGAAGGCCAATGGAGAGATGTGAGGGGAGGGGGGGTGAGATAGTTCACAGAGACACGAGAGACGCTGGGCTCGTGGAGGGCGATGCCATGGGTAGAGAGCTATGTAGCCTCATTGCAGGGGCCATCCTCTGACAACAGGAAATGGCTACCGAAGAAGAAGAGGAAGAAGATGAATTTGAGTAGCCTGCCGGTCAGACTGATAGACTACGTTCTACTCTTGCCCCTGTTCACTCAGTAGTGTGGGTAGGTACATAAATGCAACATCGGCTTATGCAGGTGGTGTTTAAGGGGCAGTGAGACTTGACAAATACCGAAGACGTAACGACTCTTGCACTGTCAGTAATCATAAATGTGTCTTCTTGTCTCTCCAGACGATTCCTTTCAGATCAGCAGTGACGGAGGGGTTAGATGTCTCTTCATTAGCCCCTGCACAAACAAATCCTTCTTAAGTGAAAGAGGAAGAAATCGTCTGATCGCAGCAAGAATAAAAACAAAAAATACTTTGTCGTATTCAGCAAGTTAACATTTTGACTTATGATCTTTCTCAGATGAATAAAGTCGTTTAGCGCTGTCTTGATTAACGCCTTCATCCCGAACGCGGAATAAGTATTTCATTCTTGCTACTGACTGACGAATTTACGAAGTTCAGAAGAGACTTTCCGAACTGACAGGGTGAGATACAGCCTTTATGAATGCCTTTACTGTTATTGGACCCCCCGAAATGAGTACAATAATTTGGCATTAACAAGAATAAACTAAACAAAGACGTCATAGAACAAAGGATGTTACCACTCTAACGATCCCGAGACTCACTGTCAGCTGAATAAAATCGTCAGGCAACTAGAGTTGTCCCGATCATGAAAAAGTCAATGAACATTAAAGCGGGAGTATTAACGAGTCTCTCCTGCGTTGAAATAAACCGTCCGATGATAATTAGTGCAAAGCGTCCAGGTGTAGACAGAAGAGTATAAGAATGTCCTCTGGCTGGAGATGTCGTCGTTGTTGTCGTCGTCGTCATTATTGATCTTGTCGTTCCTCCTGACTCATTGAAATACCGTATGAACCGGAGATACTGCAGGAATAAAGCCACCTCAGCCAGGTACTACCAAAATTCATTTCTTTAAAACTATGTGAAAGGTTTCTCTGTGTTGTGAAAGTGAGGTGCGTGTTCTGATGGGGGGGGGGGAGGGTGAGCAACACAAAGGCCATATTGGATTGTTGATGAGTTGCGTTTTGTGTCGGTACTGACGCAGGGAAGGATGGTGGTTGGATCAGGCTTGGCTGGGTGGGATCGTCTCTCTCTAGGAAGGACAGTATCTAAAGGATGAATGCCTGGTGGAAGTTCATGATAGCTGCTGGTCGGTTCGAGGACACAGTTTTCTTTTATGCAAAATAAATAAATAAATAAAAGCCTGAGAACCTTGTACCCCAAAGAAAACTATATAAAAACTGAAACTCAGATTCAAGCTCCGCGTATTTTGAGGTGACTGGACACATTGTGCATAACCTCTTCAGTTCAACGACCTGGCAAGTTTTTATTTAAAGACAAGCTTATTCAGGAAAGGGCTCTAGTAATGAATAGCTTAAAGAAATGTATAATGAGCCTCTCCAATTTGAGAAACCTCTCATATGAGGCATAAATAAAATGAAGGATGCAATAATAAAACATCAGATACATCAAATAGTGGAAAAAGGAGAGGACGGCCATACACCATTACTGTTCTGCCATCTAGCCCTTCCTCTCTCTCTCTCTCTCACTCTCAATCAGTTGGTTAGTCATTTAGTCCGTGTGCCTGTCTGTCTATTGAACGCTCTCTCTCTCTCTCTCTCTCTCTCTCTCTAAGTCAATCAGTTGGTTAGTCATTTAGTCCGTGTGCCTGTCTGTCTATTGAACGCGCTCTCTCTCTCTCTCTCTCTCTCTCTCTCTCTCTCTCTCTCTCTCTCTCTCTCTCTCTCTCTCTCTCTCTCTCTCAGTCAATCAGTTGGTTAGTAATTTAGTCTGTGTGCCTGTCTCCAATGAACTCTCTCTCTCTTTCTTTCTTTCCCTCTCTCTCTCTCTCTCTCTCTCTCTCCCTCCAATCCACACAACCTACCTTCCCTCTCTTCCTATCTCTCGTTCCTCCCCCTCCCTCCCCTCTTTTCTACCTATCTCCCTCTCTCTCCTCCCTTTCAGCCCTCCCATCTCTCTCAACACCCTCGCCTCCCCCCCCTCCCTCCCCTCCCTTCCACAATATATATTCCTCCACGGACGGACAAATATTGAAACCGTTCCGCCCCAACTTATCTCCCCAAATAAATACATTGAATATTACCCATAGAAATTGATACATTTTACAAACCGGGGAAGTATTGCCATGGCTGAGGTTCCGTATATTTATCTTTTCTGGTTTCCTTCGACGCTTTTATGGATATTTTTTGTTTTATTCTAAATGTGATAGTTCGGTACCAGTGCGGCCTCTTCAGTCATTTATTACCTTCACCCGTGTAGTAAGGCGCTGACGAGGAGCCTATTCATGGTGTCGTTGTATACTTTGGGTGGCGCAACTGCGGCGTCCACCCGGGAGGCAAACCTCCTCATACTTCCCTGCACCTCGCTGTGGGAAGGACCATGGTCAGACCCCGGTGAGGTGCTGTCTACCTCAAGGGAGCGATGGATCCCTTGCAGGTGTATGTACTTTACTGTACCTGTCGTACGACTCCACGGAGGCAGCTGCTTACCTGTGGTCGACGGGTCTGAACGGCCAGACAGACTGGGACTAAGCAGCATCGTGTCAACAACAACAACAACACCTTTGGCAATAAGCATTTCCTTTTCTTTCTTTTTTTCTTTTTTTTTTTTTTTACTAATCGTTTCTGTCTTCCGTTTTTAATACATTATTCTATCTGCTTCCTTTCATAAGCCTACCACCAAGACCACGAGTATTTCAAGTTTTCTTTTGCCGCATTTAGATGATTCCATTCAGTATAGGAGACCCACCTGGGAGTAGACGGGGTAATGAAAGCTGCATCCATCTCCTGAAGTTCAAAAATATCTGTCCTACGATGGATTATAACATTTGCAGGTGACTAGAGTTGATTAAAAAAGGGCCATCGGATTGAGTGCATTAAAGCTACTGTTATTTTTAGCTTCACTCCTATTTTGGTTACGTAATGACTGCAGCTCAAATCAGCCTCACGGTCTGGATAGCTTACATTTTATTTCAGGTTACGTCAGACGATTTTATTCAGCTATGAGAGATTGTAGAGGCCAGTAAGTATTAATATTTTCAGTAGTAACCCACTCAGGGTCGATACAACTCTAGTATTCTATTCCGGCTAACACCGGATGATTTGATGCAGGCGAAAGTCACTGGAGTCTAAGTGGTAATACTTGCATCACTTTCCTTTTTTTTGTTTATTTTTTAATGGACGGGACGTGTTTTCTGTTTCGACTACACTCCTTTTACTCTAAACTGGCCTAAAATTGTTATCCTCCCATCCTGAATGCTGAGTCGTGACAATGAATTAACACTGGAAAATGATGCTAGTCACGAACAAGTGCCATGTAGTAATATGTAGAGCCGTAGTATTGTCTTTTTCTGCCACTGAGCTACGTGAAATAGGCCACAAATGTACAAAAATCTGGGCCAAGTTAGAGTAAAAAGAGTATAACATTCAACGATTTTATTCGGCTCGGAGTGAGTCATAGGAGCTTCAGGGTTAAAAGTAATGCCATAAACACTGCTACCCTTCCTACTGGCACCACGAACCCTCTCACGGTAGGTACAACTCTACTGCTTTATGCTAGACGATTTTATTCTTCTGAGTCAAGGGGGCGTGAGTGCTAAAAGTCACTTGTTTCTTTTACCCTTATGGCAGAGAAAAAATAGAATGAATAATGAAGTAGATGAATAAAATAAGTGAATAAATAAGTAAATAATTATATCCAGTTAAATATTTCATCCCAACAGCACTAGATTACACACGCCTGCTCTGCGTCGCCTCCAATAAAAGCCGCAAACATGGAAAAACTTCAAACGTTATATAACAGCGTGATATTCTAAGCCACCTTTGAGATTTTGAACACCAGGGCTTATTCTCGTCCTCCCTAACACCTCTCCTTATGCGATTCATTTTGGTTATTACGCCTTACCATCCTCTTCCGTGTCACTTAAATCTGGTAACACCATTTTCATCATAAATACACGTTGATATTAACCAGCCCTATCCAATAATAAATCGCTAAGGAAGTGGTGATAGGGAAATTTAACTGACAAGAATACACACTCTGCATCTTTCCTAGGCTACACCATTAAGAGGTGTATACTCTTCGGCTAAGGAGGCTCCCTAACGCCTTTTCCAATGTGATTTATTTCTGTTTATGGTTGGTTATTATCCTTTTGTGTGTTATTTATGCAGAGTAAGCTGATATCAAAGTGATTTAAATAACTTACAAGAGGATAAAAAGGTATAATAAACAAAATAATTCGCTTAGGAGGAGGTGTTAGGGAGCTTCCTTAACAAATGAGAATACGAGCCTAGATCTGGAAATGCTGGGTGAGAGAGAGAGACACAGATTAGAGTTTGATTATCTTTAATTTCTCTACAGTAATGTTTCGGGCTACACAGAACCCATTTTCTAAGAGAGAGAGAGAGAGAGAGAGAAATACGTGCCAAAGCCTTAACCCTTTCATTACTTTTCTTTCTTTGTCTTTATTCTCCCCCAAGATGATTTTATGCCGACCAGGGAAGACTTACAGTGAACGATATTGAAGACGACATAAAACCCCTCATATTCGCCAATTTCTTCTCCAGCTGAATAAAGTCGCCACGGGGAAGAAAGAATACAGAGAAAGACGTCGGTAATATCGTCATTAACCCCCCTCATCAGCAAGACAACTCTGGGATTTAATTTCAGCTAACGGCAGTCAATTTTACGCACTGAGATTGAGTCATTGGGGCCTTAGTGTTATTACAGTAACTCTTAACTCTCTCACGGACGGGATAACTCTGGTATTTATTCTACATTACATTAGACAACTTTAAGAGCGAGTCATGGAAGCCTGAGAGAGGAACAGGTCAATATCAATGTCCGTTCTCTGTAAACGTGAGTCACAGGCCCTAACATCATTTCCTAAGCGATTTATTTTGTTTATTACACCTAACTGTCCTCTTCTATGCTACAATAATCCCTCTAACATCGCCATACTCCGCACAAATAACGTACAAAAGGGTATTAACCAGCCATATCAAAAACTTAATCGTTAAGTAAGAGGTGTTAGGGAGCTTCCATAACCGACGAGAATAAGGACCACAGTATCTATCGCATTTTTGGACTAAATCTCCGCAAACCGATAAACTGATTTATATTTTCTTTTTCCTGTCTCCTCCAAACGACTTTATTCCGGTTAGATGAGAATTTTCAAACTCGGAGATTCAGCTGTTGCCCCTTTCACCCCCCCCCCCTTTATTACGAGTGGCCATTACCATGCTGTGTAAAATAGTCCGAAAGAACAGTCCTTTTATTTCTGGTCTTAGTTTCCGTCCTTTTGCGACTTATTCCACATAGCTCAATGGCCGAAGAAGACATTACTACAACTCAACACCCTGGCCAGTATTCTCGTTAGTTAAGGAAGCTCCCTAACACCTTTTCCCAGGTGATTTAGTTGCTATATTACACGTTACTGTCCTCCTTTGTGGCATGAATCTTTCTAATATCACCATACTTCACAAAATAACGTACGTAAGGATATTAGCAAGCCATATACAATACTAAATCGTTAAGGAAGAGGTGTTAGCAAGCTTCCTTAACCTACGAGAATACGGGTCAAATCCAGTGCACTCCTTCACTACAAGCATCATATTCCAGTGTTCATCTCTTGTTACATCTCAGCAATAACTAGAAAGCACTCACAGAGCGCATACCTCCGTCAGTGCCATTGTCATTAAAAAGGATCCTGATCCAGATCCGGAACCGTGGAGATATTGCGTGGAATACATAGGATCCGGACCCGCCCCCAAATTTAATCAATTATTCCTTGGCCCATGGCCCACTCTTCCAAAAAATTTTATTGAAATTCTTTGAGAGCTTTTGGAGATGTTATACATAGGGTCCGGATCCGAAAACGGATCCATCCTAAAACTTAATTAATTCTTCCTTGGCCCATGGCCCACTCTTCCACAAAATTTCGTTGAGATTCACTGAGAACTTTTGGAGATATCGTCCGGACAAACAGACAGACAAACGTAGGTGAATGCATAACTTCTTCCAACTTGGTTGGCAGAGGTAAAGATAAAGACAGTGTCATTTTAGACCAGGTTAGGGTATAACAGGTGTCGTATGAAACAGTATGAACAACGTAAACAAATACATCAACATAGCGAAGGGGTTAACACTGCATTCGCGTTGGCGTGGAAAACATTGTAGCAACTCTTCCTATGCTGCTTATTTTCCATTTATCATCCAGACACTCCCAGGCTCCAATGGCTACACCCAGCTGATTAAAATCTTCCGGCGTGAACAAGGATAGACATCCAGTGTTGACGTTATTCCTACCATGAGAGGGTTAGTGGAGTCAAAGTTAATCATTCGGGCATATACAACTCACTTTTACCTTAATACATCACCTTGGGTTAGAGAAATCGCCACAATGAAGGGGTCAGTTTTATTTTCTGCATTATTTACCTGATTTTAATATGTAAATGTTTAGCCCCATCAGCAAACCACTGGATACTACGGCCTAATGTGAAAGTTATATCGATGAAGAAAAGGTTTTATGAAATCTCCTTTGTTCATTAAAAGGAAAAAACTTCTCCACACTACACTGAATGCTTCAAAAACAGCCCTCCTCCTCTACCCAACAATATGCCACACACACACACACACACACACACACACACACACACACACACACACACACACACACAGAATCGATTTTCAGGGTATTATCGTCAAATCCTCCGACTCTCCCGTATTTAACTTTCCATTTAAAGCCCTGTTCGCCGCAATGTCCTCTCTCTCTCTCTCTCTCTCTCTCTCTCTCTCTCTCTCTCTCTCTCTCTCTCTCTCTCTCTCTCTCTCTCTCACATAATATCCCATCGCCACCATTCTGTCCATTCCTCTTCTGAAATTTCTGCTCATATTCCTCCCCCATTACATCGGGCACGCAGCACCTCTCCACTTCACACTCTCACCCCCTGCCTCACCAACTCTATAATGCAGGCGTTAAGCGGTTGTTTCAAAGTTTCATGCATGCAACTGTCAACTTTGGCACAGTCTTTCACAGTCAGAGAGAGAGAGAGAGAGAGAGAGAAAGAAAGAGAGAGAGAGTCATATAAGTACCTCCTTTCCTCTTTCTTCAGAGTCTGTATGGAGGGATAGGAGGGTGAGGAGAGAGCAGTGAGATGTGGCAACCTTGTGCTATTTTATGAGGCACCTTGGGGTAATATTATGGCCGGAACACGCTTGCTGAGAGGGGCAGGCTTAGTGGGGTAGGGTGTGGGGAGAGGGGTTTGTGTGTGTGTGTGTGTGTGTGTGTGTGTGTGTGTGTGTGTGTGTGTGTGTGTGTGTGTGTGTGTGTGTGTGTTTCGTTCTTTTTCATTTGTTTGTCATTTATGCACCCTTTCCTTCTGTATGTGTTTCTCTCTCTCTCTCTCTCTCTCTCTCTCTCTCTCTCTCTCTCTCTCTCTCTCTCTCTCTCTCTCTCTCTCACTTTATTTGTTTACGTCCCCTTTTCACCCTGTCTTTTCGTGTCTGTTTCGCTCGCTCCCGGTTTGTTTCTCTTCTATTTTTTTCCTACACCTCTCTCAGTCAGACATGCTCCCCAGCTCTCTCTCTCTCTCTCTCTCTGATGTTCATTATATTTACCAGAAAAAAAAAAAACAGGAACGATAACTCACTGTCCTGAAAACACTTACGGGTAGTATTTTTGGGCAGTAGTAGGGATCAGTGAAAACAGTCTACAAACAGGTCATTCACGCGACGATGCATTAATAATAATAATAATAATAATTCCATCCATCCATCATCCAATCCTACGATGCCCATTGCGGAGCGTAGGAGCTCGGGGTTAGGCAAGTTGGTCCTGACACTTAAGATGAGAGTGACCAGCCTAACTCATCCCTGAGTGGCATTACGTGAGCAATAAACCCCAACCATCCCTTGGATATAAACCTTCACCTGCTCAATCCTATTGGAGCGCAATAATTTCCCACTAAACCACCAGGCGCCAAAATATGGTTATATGGTTACCATCCAGCATAGGAAATGGTTTCCTTCTGTACAGGAAACCAATTAGCTTATCACTCAGTGTAGATTCACCCACAGGCAGAAGGAAGAGGAAAGAATGAACGAAAGAAAGATAGAAGAGGGAGTGTAAAGTCATCCGTAGGTAGAAGGGCGAGGAAAGAATGAAGGAAATAAAGACAGAAGAGGATGGAAGGAAAGAAGATGGAGGAGAGGAAAAGGCTGACACCCGAAAGCAGCACTACATCGAGTGAGTGGATGGTGAGCGCCCCCACGTACTACAATAATAATAATAATAATTACAACAAAAATAATAATGATGATGATGATGATAATGATGACAATAAGAAGAAGAAGAAGGAAGAAGAAGAAGGAAGAAGAAGAAGAAGGAAGAAGAAGAAGAAGGAAGAAGAAGAAAGAAATAGAAAAAGAAGAAGACGAAGGAGAGAAAAACAAATGTCGGATCTCTGCACCAAATACCAAACGTCCCTGCAATCAAAACCCACACTAACACAAGAGATACAACATTTACTGCGTCAGCTCTGGATCCTTCTAACCCAGACTGATTTACGTTGTGCCTCCCCAGCTCAGCAAAGAATTTTGAAAACTATATCATGGGGCCACGTCTCAACAATCAAAGAGCTACAGCAACAACATCCCTCTTCCTCCATCCCACATCCCGCTTTGCAAACACCTACATAACACCACAGCCACCTAATCATTTCATCCAGGCAGCATCCTCTGTGAACTCCCACCCAAACATTCAATACTCAGAAAACATCCTTCCCTGCGAGACTCGAGTCGATTTAACCAGACTGTGATGTGGTCATAACGCTTTCCTTTTTCATTGCTAACAAGAGCTACGTTGATAAGGCCCCTTGCTGCTTAATCCTCTAAAAAATGGCTGATTCAAACCAATATTAATCAAAATGACAATATGTATGCGTAAAACCTGATAATGCTATGTGGGAAAACCTATGCCTGTTCACTGGGCCTCTTGAATGGATTTAAAACAAAAAACAAAAAGACCTACAATGTCCTTCCAAAAGACCCTAAATGAGGGGAACTTTGGAAAACATGGGGGGGGTGGGGGTAGTTCTAGGAAGGCCCATGTAACTGTTCTTGAAGCTCTGCGAGGCAAAAAAGTATTCATTTCAGATTGGCTTCTCAGTAAACAAGTAACCCAGTCATATTGGTGCTTCTTTAGACAGTCTCTTAGAGGCTCCGACAAATACAGTTTACAGAGAATCTACTATGCCCTCACTGTAAGGCATCTCCCACAAGACAACAAACTTACCACATCCACCACACTTATAGATACTTGAACATCATCTCAATAGAGAATCTCCGGGAGAGTCCGATCGAAATGGTCGGTTTCGGACAGTCCCGTGCAGTTCACATCCAGATGACCCTGGGGTTGCTACAACGAAAATACGGAAGAGAAGAAATAAACGAAAGAGAGAGAGAGAGAGAGAGAGAGAGAGAGAGAATATATGGGTAAAAGCGGGAGAAAGAGGAAGTGCTATGAAAATTTCATACTGGAGAGAGAGAGAGAGAGAGAGAGAGAATATGGGTAAAAAGGGAAGAAAGAGGAAGTGATATGAAGATTTTATGCTGGAGAGAGAGAGAGAGAGAGAGAGAGAGAGAGAGAGAGAGAGAGAGAGACAGACAGACAGACAGACAGACAGACAGACGGACAGAGAGAGAGAGAGAGAGAGAGAGAGAGAGAGAGAGGGAGTTAGGATGGAGAGTCCACATAACACATTTGCAAGCCTCCGACACATGAACTAGTCCCCTTGCTACCTAAGTAAACGCATGAAGTAAATAATGGAATCAAAACAGAGTAAATAAACACATATTAGGCCCTATTTTTCAAGACAATAATGAAGTACCATAATTTACCCTTCCTATATGACGACGTCTCGTTCATATTTATTTTTTCCGGGTTTCTGGGATGAATGCTGAAATGCTGAATACCTCAGGAACATAGTTGATTTAGTTACTGATTTGATTTATTCGATTATATACGAGTGTGTTGTCCCTGATGACTGGCTGAGGAGTGTGATTGTAAATGAGTATAAAGGGAAGGGTGATGCCCTGGAAAGAGGAAATTATTGAGGTATAAGACTTTTGGGCCAGATAATTAAGATAATGGAAAGGGTCTTACTGTAAAAGGAATGATAAGGGAAAGAGTGAACACTGAAGAGATTTTTTGTTCACTCTAGGCAAAGGGACCACTGATGCTATGTTCATTGTCCGACAGCTTCAGGAAAAAATATATAGGAAGGAAAGGGGAGCCGTCCTTTGCTTTCGTTGATTTGCAGACAGCCCTAGACAGAGCCCATAAAGAGGTGGTGAAGTGGGCACTGAGAAAGATGGTGATCAAGGAGTGGCTGGTTAGAGTGGTTATGGTTGGTGCTCGCACCCAGGTGAAAGTGAATGGAGATTTGAATGATGAGTTTTCCCTGAATGTTGGCGTGCACCACGGAGCCAGTTTTGAGCCTTTCTGTTTGTCATGGTGTATGAAGCTCTCTCACGTCACTTCAGAAATGGACTCCCATGGATGATGATGTATGCTGATGACTTGATGTTGACTGCTGAGAATGAAAAGGAGGCGGAGGAAATATTGAGGAAATGGAGAGATGGAATGGGGCACAAGGGTTTGAAAATGCAGAAAAAAAAAAAAAAAAAAAAAGATATGTAAGGCTGGTGGCGATACTGTCAAAGCAGAGGGAATGTTGCCATGTGAAGTTTGCCACAAGGATGAGGGAAGTAACCCCATCTTGTGACGTGTTTGTGAAAAGTGTGTGCATAAGAGATGTAACAGTATTAGAGGTAGACTTGGAGATAATGCTAATTTCATGTCTTCTGTATGTTGGGGAGAACATGAGGATATTGTCAGGTGTGAAGCGATTCATCTTGATGGGGAATATCTTGAGCGTGTGGAGGACTTCTGCTATTTGAGGGACATGTGCTGGAGGTGGGGCTGGAGCTAGCCCTGTGGTTAGGGTAAAGAGCGGCTGGAGGAATTTCAGGGAGCTGTTTCTCTTCTAACACTGAGAGGGTTCTCCCTCCGTCCTATGGGCTCTGTATGCAGCATGTGTTAGGAACGTAATACCTTACTGTAGTGTGACCTGGGCAGTAAAGGAAGTGGATATTCGTAGGCTCAAACACGCAGTAACGACAATGATTAGACGAATGTGTTGTGCTCTTTGAATAAGAGGCCTGGGGAGGGGATGGCGGGCTAGGATTGCTATTGAAAAGTTAGGAGGAGGGATGGGACGAATGTACTGCTGTTGTGATGAGGAGGGGTAAATAGAGAAGGTTTGGGAATGTTAAGAGGATGGAGGTGGGCAGCGGGGTGCGGAAGGTGGGAAGTGTGAACGTCGGGGGTAGGGTTGCGAGAGGCTGACCACTCCCTACCCCCCTTCCCCCCAAAAAAAGACATGGAACGAGGTCACTGAGTGTGACCTCAGGGATAATTGACTGAATCTGAAACCTACCAGAGATCGAGCAGGGTTGGAGTGCCACCATCAGGTGACCCAGTTGCAGGAATGAAATACAAAGGCGTCATCAGCGTGAATGGGTTAACGAACGCTATAGCTAAGTTTGCAAGTGCCAAAAACCTTTCCTATGCCGAATAAACTGGCTTAAAGGGAGTAGCATCAAAACAATAATAAACACCATCGTCCGGAATCCTATCACGCGATTATATCAATATTTTTCATCAAATCATAGTTCATAATTAAATAAACATTGCAATATGTATGCATCCATAAACATAAATATGGTTATAGGGATTCATTCGTGTGTGTGTGTGTGTGTGTGTGTGTGTGTGTGTGTGTGTGTGTGTGTGTGTGCAATCATGTCCCTTAAATTTACTCTTGGTACCTCAGGATGATATTATACAGCTATGGAGTGACTTCAGATGGGTAAGGTTTGATAGAGCCTTCACTTATCCCTTCATTAAAAAGTTATTCTCCTGTAATGAATCAATGATACTGGTTATAACAAGAATAAAGTGAGAGAGACATCAACGTTCGAGAGGGGTAAGTAGCCTACATCATGGAAGAAATTAGTAACAAACACCATTTAAATATCTTTCCTTTCGATAAAGTCATAATGTACTTTTCTAGCATTATATGACTTTGTTCAGGTAATTAAGCACGTTTTTATGTACATAATATGGGTTTGAAAGACGGGTTTTTGATGTCCAATAAGTTCTAAAAGCCTCTTCAAAGGTGGGTACAAATACCTGTAATAAAAGGGTTATGATTACAATACAGGGTAGTCGGTGTAGATGAATCCTGCAGTCACTCAGCGAAACAGGCAGACACTATGAAGTACGTAAAAAGTTAATGAGTAACAGAAAACGATGCAGCGTCACTGGTAACGCGGAAAGAGCCGTCCCCGTAACACATGACAAATGAACTGCGTAACATATGGACTACCCTGCCTATTCACTTGCTTTTACTATACCGTTTCGACCTGACTTGATTCCTATTCAGATCCACGCTAAACCGAAATTGTTGTAGCTTCACAGTAAACACAACTGCCAAGCGTAGGTATGATTCTTCTTACTTATAACAGGCTCACATGATTCACTCGCAACTGAAGAGAAGTAAATTGGTACAAGATGAAATGGAAGGCAGGAGTTTTCTCGACGATGAAAGGGTTAATGGTGGTAGTAATAGCAGTCTCCTCTATTTCACTCTTACCTCTAATAATAATAATCATCATCATCATCATCATCATCATCATAATAATAATAAAAAAAATAATAATAATAATAATTTTTTGACATTAGGTGAAATGAAATAACAGACCTGCTTTGACCCTGAGAGGATTAACTTGCAATTCTCTAAAGACCAAATATTATCGTCCAGAGTTGCAGGAAAGGGTAGATGATGCAGTATATTGTGAGTAAATGTCGCCTTGGAATTATACTCAGACGCGAAACCCATCCTTTATGCCAACTAACGCACCTGGGTTGTCGGGGGTCGCCAGATGGGTTTGGATGCTGAGGTAAGATACGCATGGAGTGAGACCCGCTTGCTCGTCGGTCTTGCTATCTCCACATGATTTCACTCAGCTCTGAGGGCGAACTTTTGATCTAGAGAGATGAGATGTAACCTTCGTTAACCCCTTTGCTACTTGTGTGCTTTCCAAATCTCAATAAAACAATCAGGTTGCAACAATAGTAAAAGAAGATGGCATTTTCTAGTGACAAAATAACTCCGTCAGATAGCCTTTGTTATAATTTTTGCAACCTCCAACCGATTTTCTTAAATTCAGGGAAAACTTCTGAACTAGAGGATCTGGAAATAGCTTTCGTTACGTTTTGTGTGCCCTCATAAACTGAGTAAATCATTCTGGTAGCAGCATATATATATATATATATATATATAATGAATGACCTGTCGCTGGGCCCTGAGTGGCGTTATGTGAGAAACTAGCCACAACCAGCCTTGAGTTTTAATCTTTTATGTGCCACATCCGGTTGGATTGCCTTAACTGACTGAGCTACCAGGCATCTACTAATTGATATGTGGTTACCACCCGATGTATTAAATGGTTTTCAGTGGTAGATTAATAAATTATAATAGAAAATCATAAAATGTGTAGAAATATCAGCATCAAATACCAAAAATCGTGCACTGCCACACCACATGCCAAGACCTCTACCTCTACTCTAAATTAGCATAGTAATTAATTGTGACTCATGCATATAGAGCAGACCATGATCAAATCTTCTTATCTCACAGAAATGGGCATACTTCCTCACAGCCCTTGAATAGATTATTTTTTATATTCTTTCCTCGCCACCATGATTTTATATGAGTTAAGACTGACCTCCTGAAGGAAGAAATGAATGAAGGATCTATCTAGCCCTCTAAGTTGGAAAAGTATCTACACCAGATAGAATTGTCAAAATAGAGTAAGAAAGAAAATGTCAACCGGTATGGATGTTAAGTAGCTAATTTTATGGAATGCAATGGTCTTTATCTCGTACTCGCTTATTCACTTGATTACTCACCGTAGATAACCCGTGTTGTGAGGAGCAGCAGCAGACACAGCCAAAATCTGTGATGCAGTCCAGAAGAAACGGAGAAGGAAGGGAATGGGGAGTAAGAAGAAGAAGAAGAGGAGGAGGAGGAGGAGGCAGAGGAGGAGGAGGAAAACAAAGTTAAAGACGAGGAAGGGGATTTAGAAGAGGAAGAGGTGAAAGGGAAAATGGAGGAGGAGGAGGAGGAGGAAGGGGAAAGACGGAGAGGGGAGGAAGAATTAGAGGAAGAGGGAGCTGTGTGGGAAGAGAAAGGAGAAAGTGATGATGATGAGGAGGAGGAACAGAAAGAAGAAGACGAAGAGGAATCAGATAATGAGGAAGAAAGAAATTTTGTTGCTGGAGACTTCATATTCTCTCGTTTCATCTGTAAGAGAAAATAAGGTGGGTTAGAATTTGTTAGAATTCTATCTATGTATCTTTTTCTGCCTATTGCCAGACATATTCATACCGTAAGGGGATGGCCACAGTCAAATCGCCTCCATGTTCCTGATAATAAGGGCAAGCAATTAATTTGTTTCTTTGTAAAAGCTTAGTCAAAACACATCTGGAATATGCTATCCATTTCTGTGAGCCAGTTTAATAATAAGACATAATCAAATAGGAAGCTGTTCAGAGAATGGCCACTCCATTAATTCATGCTTTAAGACCTGAAAGCTGTGAAGAAAGGCTGAAGAAACTGAACTTATCCTCTCTTAGAGAAGAAGTGTTTAAAGTTTAATTAATGGAATGAAGTATCATTGCAAAAGACAATGTGGATCAATGAATTAGCCTACCAGATTTTGTTTGTTTGTTAATTTAATATAATTATATCCAGAAGATGATTAGATTGCCTGTCGTGATATGCTAGCATTGTATGACAGCAACATTTTATCTCAGTCTAATAAATGAGAGACTGTCCTGTTACAAGATAAATCGGAGCATTGTAATTACCCCCACATGGACTGCATAATACCATCTCAATGAACTGTTTAAAATAAAGAATTATCAAAGAACACAATAACAGGTATCAGGTTCTCCGCATCGCCATATAACCTGAATGGAAAGTTAAATCGTAATACCGTACTTATTACAGCAGGTCTATGAAATTGTCTTTACGTATTTTCAACCAGTAAGTAGTTGCTTCTGCATTTATTCGTGTACGATTCACTGCAGGAGAATATGTAGGGTAGGGGAGAGCCTGCTTACTAAGTTATCCTTTTCTCTTACTCCTGCGAAAAAAAACAAAAAAACAAAAAAAAAGTTTTTCTGTGATTAAGACGAAGCCACCACGTTGAAAGCATTATGAACTGTGTGATCTGAGTAGCTGCGTAACTCTCTCTCTCTCTCTCTCTCTCTCTCTCTCTCTCTGATATGTACATTTTTTTTCATGATACTACTTAGTGTTTATTTTCCTGAATATTTTTCCTTTCTCTCTCTCTCTCTCTCTCTCTCTCTCTCTCTCTCGTACTGGTTAGACAGCTGCCTACACAACAACAAACACGGAGTCTAATCAATAACGAACCACGGCCTTGGAGGTTAGGTAAACAACGGAGTGCCGCTGGGATCGGTTCTGGGCCCTATTCTCTTTATGGCGTAAGATTAACCACTTCACTCCCACGACGAATACTTTGCTTTACACTTGCTTTGTCCTGGGTGTTTTATTCAGACTCGGGTATATTTTTCGAGCTGCAGGGAATAAAGACAACCTCCAGTAACCACCTTCATTGCTAGGAGGTTCACTCAGTTCAGTAACATCCTCTGGCAATAGAGATATATAAATACCAACTACGTCATCCGATTGAAGAGTTAAACCTATTCAGTTTCATAAAGTATATCAAAATTAATTCTTGATATTATCGGGCGATTTTATCAAGCCTTGTAAAGGTTTATGAAGCCTACGCTTAAGCTCTCCATTTTGAAAAAAGTTTATTCTGTAGTAAGTATAATCGTTTTGGGGGGAAAATACGAATACAGTCATAGTCTACACTACCTGAAGGGACCAAGATCTGTTGCCTTTGTAACTAGCCAAACTAATGTTGACATACGAATCGCCAGTCCAGTGCGGTAACGTCTTTAGGCACAGCAAGTAATCTTTGTCGTCATTTCTTATCCTCCTAAATCAACACTAAGATAACATGATCGTTGCCCTGCTGTGAAGGACGAGATGAAGGTCAGCGAATATCCTACCTTCATGTATAAAGCAGTTGTAGTTTCCAGCTTTAATGACCCTTGTGAAGTGGATGGGCATAAATCTATTTCAACTAACTTACCACTACTGCCTACCCGGTCTGCCAGTTACCTCCACCATACAGTACAAGTTGTATGAAAAAGAGTAGTGATATAATGGACCACATCCCCGACATAATAAACACTGCTCACACTGCTTATTATTGCTGATACTGGACGATTATTTTCAGCTCAGGAGTACACCAAAGTACTCTCTGTTGAGAAGAGTCCCTCATAAGGTTAACGCAGTGGTCTGGGGGTAGCAGGAATAAAGATAAAAATAAAGATACGCCATTCGTTCTAACGTTAAATATCATAATACAAAGATGGCCCAAGAAATCGTAATGACCTTTTAGCGTACAACTATCGGAGAAATCTGAAGTAAGAATCATATAAAAAATGAAGAAAAGTCATATACCTCAAGTGGCTTATGCCATATAATTAATCAAGACTTAAAATAAGGAAATAGTTTTCAGAAATGGGAAATAATTGCAAATATTTTACTTCTCTCTCTCTCTCTCTCTCTCTCTCTCTCTCTCTCTCTCCGTAAAGCGTTTGACTCCCAGCTTTTTTTTTTTTTTACATAACTATACCACATCTACTCTCTGAGGCCTCTCTCTCTCTCTCTCTCTCTCTCTCTCTCTCTCTCTCATGGTTATCTCTTCTACACGTTACTGTACTACGGTTCACTCAACATCCATAATCTACCCTTGTGGTTACATTATCACCCGTCTCTACCCTTGTTCCTATGGCTAGCCCTTTTCATTTCTCCTTTTCTTCTAGTTCTGTCTCTTTCTCTCCATTTTTCCTGTTATTTCTGCCATTTTCTTTAGTTTTGTTGCACTTCCCTTACTCATCTCTTCTCTCTATCTTTCTCCTTCCTTTCTTTATTTTTCTCTCCCATCTCTCGTATCTTTCCTCTCGCACAATTTTATTCCACATTAATTTATTTCCTGTTTTCTAATAATGCTCTTCTTCTCTTCTCTTTTATCTTTTTAATCTTCCCCTCTCTCCCTTCCTTGTTCTCTCATCCCTTCCGACTTTCTTCTCCATCGTTTCTCTTCTCTCTCATTTTCCCTCCCCTTTTTCTTTTACCCTTTCTTTCCATCTCATCTCTGCTTTTCACCGTTCTTTTTTCTTCTTTTTTTTTTCATTTTTTAGCCCCTTCTCTCTCTCTCTCTCTCTCTCTCTCTCTCTCTCTCTCTCTCCCTCCACGCATCTCAAGCTTCTCCATAAAGAGCGAGTCTCCCCCCAGCCGTAAACTTCCCGCCTCGGCACCGTTTGTTTTGGTCGCTTACGTCACGAGAGAAGGTGGCAGGCCCATTTTCCCTTGACTTCCCACCAAAGCCCGTTTTCTCCTTGACTTCCACAGCAAAGTCCATTTTCCCTTGACTCTCTAGCCCCTTGACTCTCTAAACCAAGCCCATTTTCCCTTGACTCTCTAGACCAGGCTCATTTTCCCATCACCCTCTAAACCAAGCCCATTTTCCCTTGACTTTCTAGCCCCTTAACTCTCTAAACCAAGCCCATTTTCATTTAACTCTCTAAACCAAGTCAATTTTACCTGGACTCTCTAAACCAAGCCCATTTTCCCTTGACGCTCTAGGCCCTTAACAATCTAAACCAAGCCCATTTTCCCTTGTCTCTTTCAACCAGGCTCATTTTCCCATCACTCTCTAAACCAAGCCCATTTTCCTTCGACTCTCTGTATCAAGCCCATGTCCCTTGACTCTGTAAACGAAACCCATGTCTTGATTCTCCAGTCCCTTGACTCTCTAAACATGCCAATTTCCCTTGACTCAAGAAAACAAAGCTCAATTTGCCTGACTTCCTAAACCAAGTCCATTTTCTCTTGACTTTCTAAGCCAAGCCCAATTTCCCTTGACTCTCTAGTAAACAACGTCCATTTCCCTTGCCTCTCTAGTACACAACGTCCATTTCCCTTGACTCTCTAGTAAACAAAGTCCATTTCCCTTGACTCTCTAGTAAATAACGTCCATTTCCCTTGACTCTCTAGTAAACAAAGTCCATTTCCCTTGCCTCTCTAGTACACAACGTCCATTTCCCTTGACTCTCTAGTACACAACGTCCATTTCCCTTGACTCTCTAGTACACAACGTCCATTTCCCTTGACTCTCTAGTACACAACGTCCATTTCCCTTGACTCTCTAGTACACAACGTCCATTTCCCTTGCCTCTCTAGTACACAACGTCCATTTCCCTTGACTCTCTAGTAAACAAAGCCCATTTCCCTTGACGCTCTAGTAAACAAAGTACATTTCCCTTGACTCTCTAGTAAACAAAGTCCATTTCCCTTGACTCTCTAGTAAACAAAGTACATTTCCTTTGACTCTAGCAAACAAAGCCCATTTCCCTTGATTCTCTAAACCAAGCCCATTTTCCCTCTAATTCCGATCCAAGCCTACTGTATGTTCTCTTGAGCATTTCGCACCATTTTCTCCTTTTTCCCCCTTCCCCAACAACCCTTTCCACCTTTGACCCAGCTCATTAACCATTGCCTTTCTACCCCATACTCCTTTTGCTCATGATTCTCTAGTTTTAACGTTGGCTCTCTAGTACCAGTTAATTTCTATTATATTTATGCACCCAAGACCATTTTTCCTTAGTTTTTAGTTTCCAGATCCTCAACGCCTTCCACTTTCAACCCTAAATCTATTTCCCTTTGACTTTCCAGCTCAAGCTCGTTCTTTGCTAGATTTACTCCACTCTGTCTTGGATCTCTAGGCCAAGCCATTCTTCCTCTGGCTTTCTAACCCAAAGCCACATTTCCTTGACTTCCATTTCCCAGCCCATTTTCCCTGAACTTTGTAGCCTCTCTTCTCCTGAAATTCCAGCACGATTTTCCTTGAATCTATAGACAGTTTTCCTTTGATCTTAATTTTGCCTTTTCATTTTTTCATCCCTATCTTCTTTGCTTTTCTGTGTCATTTTCTTACTTCTTTAACTCTCGGACACATACCCATTTTCTCTTTATTTTCTAACTCTATAGCTTTGATTTTCCATTTCTGGCTAGTTTTCCATTGAGTTTTACCCTCACATTCTCTTCATGTGTCGCTGCGCAGTGTTCTGAGGTTGTCATTATCGTACCCCGGCAACCTACCTGTCAACAGTGCCTCCAATTTCGTATCATATTATACACGAATCATATTATTATACACGAATATATTATACATGAATATTATTAAACACGAACACATTATACAAGAATCTCACGCCGATCATATTATACACGAAAGCGAACGCACAGTTGATGGGTAGGTTGCCAGGGCACGATAATGACAATCTTAGAGTCGCGTGCCGCGACTATAGTACTATTTTCCTTGACTTCGATAACTCTGCCTATTTTACCCGAACTTTCTAATCCAATCCAATTTACTCATGACATCAACCTTAATCCCATTTTCTAAGCCCACTTTCCCTTATTTTGAGCCCATTATCCATTGACTTGCTCACCCACTTCTACTTTCAGCTCTCTAGCACGTTTTCTCTGTACTTTCAAACCCGTGGATTTTCCATTAGCTTTCAAGGCTAATTACCCCTCGACCTTCTAGCTTCATGTTCCATATTTACTAATTTCCTTCAGTTTACTCCGTGGATAAGATTACTCGTCTATTATTCTTTCCTACCTCTTACAGGTCCCACATACCTGACAACGTACGTTATTATTAAAGGGAAAAAGTAAGAAAAAGAAAACTATTTCTGATAAAATGCTTTCGAAACTTGTACATCCTGCAAAACGATTAACATCATTGATAATAACAAATCCAACCTGAATTTTCTTTGAATCCCCAGTCCAAACCACCTCTTTTTCTTCCCAGTCTTTGTCTAAGCACAGTTCATCTTCACTTTTTCCTATCTTTCATCTTGATTTTCTCCTCCTCCCTTTTCTTCTCTTGTTTCTCTCCCTTTCTTCTTTTTTTTCCACTTCCTTCTCCCATTTCTCGCATTGTTTTCCGTCTCTCGTATCTTTCTACTTCTCCCATTCTCTCTCTTTCATTTTCTCTCTCCTCCCCCTCCCTTTTTTTTTCCCCTCCGTATCTCCAGTCCTGTTCCTTGTCTTTCCCTTCCTCTCATTTTTTCATTCTATTCTTTTTTTTTTTTTTTTGCCTTCTTCCCATCATTTCCTCTTCTTTCCCCTTCTTCCATCTGTCTTCTTTTTCTATCCTCCTTTCTTTCCTCATGCTTCTCCTTTTCACTCCTCCTCCTCTCTCTCTCTCTCTCTCTCTCTCTCTCTCTCTCTCTCTCTCAAGGCTATTATTTCACTCTGGGTGTTTCATATTCCTGCTTGCCAGAGGAAGGTGTGGATTAGTTCAAGGTGTACTTAGAACTGGAGTTTTTTTTTTTTTTTGTCAGAAAATTAACTTATTTGGGATTTTCCGCACACACACACACACACACACACACACACACACACACACACACACACACACACACACACACACACACTCTCTCTCTCTCTCTCTCTCTCTCTCTCTCTCTCATAATAAACTTTTGCTTCTTTTGCAACAAAGGTCTCTCCTAGGGTTTGTTTTTGTTTACCATAGTGCTGCCAAACCAATAGGCTACGAAATTATTATAAGAAATTATGTCCCAAAATTATTTAATGAACGCTGGAGACGATATAATGCCAGAAATTTTGATTATTAAAGCATGTTAATTTACTTTGCTTTAAATAATTCACAGTCCTTTGATTACGACGATGCCCTTCATATTTCAGTTTGGCAGGCCCCAGACGATTTTCCTGGGCCTTAGGTAGACTTTGTGACTCAGGGGGTTTACATTTACCTCCGACTGCCCTTTCTATACAACGGCGTCTTTAAAAACTTATTCTTGTAAACACCAGGCGATTTTACTCGAGAAGGAGCTCCCGTATTAAAGGAGAAAATGATGTCAACTCCTACAGCTTCAAGAATCTCTACCTTAATTCAGTCATCACGAGGTGGCGAGAATACTGCTTAAAATCGTTCTTCTTTTATAATTACCTCCTGACGCCTTTGCTCAGGTTAAGAAACACTTCCGGAGGCACGGGGTAGAAAAATATAAATCCATTTCGATACAAAGAAATCGATTCTCTATTTGTCGATTGTTTCTTTCTGTTCTGACAACCACCGAACAGTATTTTCTCCGTCTTGGAAGAGTCCTGGTACTGAAAGGGATAAGGTACTTGGCAGGAGAATTCGAAACTTGATTAGCTAACTATTTCACCTTGAGTACGACTTATATTTACTGTATTCTTGCTGCCTCCTGATAATTCTAGTGTGTATTCAACTTAGCAAGGAATTCTAGTAGTAGAGAAGGGTAGATTAAAGGGTATACCTCACCTCCCCCCAGTTGAAATAGTTCCTCGTAGGCTGAATGAAACTGTATGGAAATGGCAAGATTAATATCTAAGAGACGTTATCTCAGTGAAAGGATTAAGCGAAGACGGAGTTACGAGCCTTTTCACCCTGTCAGGAAATGATGCCAGTTATATTACATTCTTATTCCCTTGCGTGAACTATCGCCGCCTTGCACACAACGAAAGGCCTTCTCCAACCTGCTGTATTAATATGGCGCAAGAATAAGCTACAAAAACCATTATTACAATGGAAGGGTTGATGATCATTCCAATTACGTCTGTGTGTGTGTGTGTGTGTGTGTGTGTGTGTGTGTGTGTGTGTGTGTGTGTGTGTGTGTGTGTGTGTGTGTGTGTGTGTGTGTGTGTGTGTGTGTGTGTGTGTGTGTGTGTGTGTGTGTGTGTGTCTGTCTGTCTGTCTGTCTGTCTGTCTGTGTCTAATTTCGTTTTTTTTTTTTTTTTTTTTTTAGGTTCATCTATTCTTCTTGTTTGCCTCCTTCCCATAGTTTGTGACCTGCCAAAATATTACCTAACAATTTACCACTGTGCAGCATGTGAGGTGATGTGTGGGGGAAAGAGAAGGCAAAAGGGGGTGCAAGGAACAACATGGTGGAATGAAGAGGTGAGACAGGCTGCTGTGCAAAAGAAGAAAGCCTATAGTCAGTGGATGCAAAGCAAGGGAGTGGAGGAAGTTGAGACGCGGAGGAGAGAGTTATGGATTGAGAGGAACAGAGAGGTGGAAAGATTAGTAACAGGGAGTAAGAAGAAAGTGGATGAGATGTTGGAAGGATTTTGAGTGTAAAGTGGAGGGAATTTAAGAAAATGTTCTGGAAAGAAGTAGAGAGAGTTAGACAGGGTGATAAAGAGGTTAGTGGGGGAGCTAAAGATAAACGTGGTAAACTGCCGGTGGAGAAGGGAAAAAAGTGAGCAGATGGAGAGAACACTTTAAGGAACTGTTAAACATAAAGAATGAAAGTAATGCGAGTATAAGTGGCTGGGGAATGGCTAGGAGAAAGAGGGGGTGAGAAGAAAGGAAGAAATCAGTAGGACTGAAGTTGTGGAAGCAATGAAGAAAGTCAAAATGGGAAAAGCCCAAGGGACTGACGGAAATATGTGATGAAATGCTGAAGCATGGAGGAGAGAGTAGAATGGATATGGAAGATGTGCAGATTGGCCTGGGAGGAAGGTAGAGTCCCAAAGGATTGGAAGTCAGGTTTGATTTTTCTTCCGTACAAAGGAAAAGTGTGGTAATCATAGGGGCATTTGTCTACTTTGTGTAATAAAGTACAGTATATGGTACGATTCTTACTGACAGAGTTAGGGAAAAATCAGAGTAATTAGTATGAGAAGAACAGGGAGGTTTTAAGAAGGGAAGAAGTTGTGTAAATTAAATATTCATTCTTAGGCCTTTAGTGGAAAAGTGTCTAGAGATGGGAAATAAGTTGTATGCGGCTTTCATGGATTTGGAAAAAGCATATGACAGGGTGAATAAACATGGAATGTAGAAAATATTGTGAATGCATGGAGTAAATGGGAAGTTGTTGAATGCCGTGAAAAGTATGTACGGGGGTGCTAAGGCTGCAGTGAGTGTGGATAGTGAACTGAGTGAATTTTTCTGTATGAATGTTGGATTGAAACAGGGATGTGTCATGCCTCCATGGTTGTTCAATCTGTACATGGGTGGGGTAATAAAAGAGGTACAAGGTAGGGTAGTGGATGTTGGAGTGGCCCTGGTGAGAGAGGATAGTGTTTGGAAACTCCCTGTACTGTTGTTGGCAGATGATACTGTGTTGTTGAGTGAAGACGAAGGGGAGCTGCAAGGCTTGGTGGATGAGTTTGGGAGAGTGTGTAAGAAACGGAATCTAAAGGTGAATGTAGAGAAGAGTAAAGTGATGGTCTTTGAGAGAGGTGATGTCAGTGAATGTACAGCGAGGTTGGATGGTGAGAAATTGGAAAATGTGAGTACGTTTAAGTACTTGGGTAGTGTGATGAGTAAGGATGGAGGTTTGGAGGGTGAAGTGCTTGAAAGGGTACAGCAGGGAAGAAAGGTTGCTGGTTCTTTGAAAGCAGTGATAAGAAACAGGGAAGTGAGTATGGAAGTGAAAAAGTTACTACATGACAGTATTGTGATACCAACTCTAACGTACGGACGTGAAGCTTGGACGTTGTTGGAAGGACACAAGTCAAGAGTGAGAGCAGTGGAAATGAGTTATTTAAGAGGAGCCTGTGGAGTCACATGGAGAGACAGGCTGACGAATGAGGATATAAAGGAGCGTTGTGGTGTGGATGTGGATGTGATAGGAAGCGTTATGAGGAACACACTGAGGTGGTTTGGCCATGTGGAAAGGATGGAGGGTGAAAGACTGACGAAGAGAGTGTATGTGAGTGAGGTGGAGGGGGGAAGAAGGAGAGGGAGGCCGAGGATGAGATGGAGGGATGGGGTGGAGAGGTATATGAGAGAGGGGGGTGTGAGTTGGGAGCAGGGCAGTGAAATGGCGGGGGACAGGGCGACTTGGAGGCGATTTGTTTGTGGCCACCCCAAACGGGATTGAGGCGTCTGGCAATAGATAGATAGATAGATAGATAGATCAGCGAGAGTTTTAAAATACATCAGATTCTTAAACACTAGTTAAAAAATAATAATGTACGATAATTTCAACGAAAAATCTATAATTTTGAGGGGCCGGCACGATAATTCCCATCTAAAAGGGTGGCATGCTGACTACATGCCACCAGGATCAGTCTTTACCGTGTGTCATAGTAGAGTGTATTGTACTGTCGTTCCCTCCATGGTGAATTTTGCCGAATCACAGCGTATTGTTGGGGAATCTTGTGGTTCCTCGAGTGATGCGGATTATCAGCCGTCGGCTCAAGACTCGGATATCGATGACTCGTCGATTGAAGAACTTGAGAGTGATGAATTTGATGATATTCATGAAAAAGAAATCGAAGGTGGGTGGCAGCTGATAAGCGACATATTTGCTGACACACGTCCCAATCACGTGCCTGAATTTACGACTGAGTTTTTCGGGCTGAATCCAGCGATCAGCAAATCTGAAATCATGTCGCCTCTGGACTCTTTCAAGCTATTTTTTGATGCAGATGTGGTGAAGTAAATATGTGAGTGGACGAGTCTGAAAACAAATAAATTTTTCAGTGAACACCCACAGAAAAGGGGTAAAGTAAACAGCATTTTTTGGAGTCCTATTTCTGGAAGTGATATGTACACTTTTATCAGCCTTTTGTTTCCATGCTAATAACGAAAATGCCCCGCATTTGCATGTACTGGAGCAGAAGTATGTTGCACAGCCAGGATACGCCACAGCCTGGGCCAAGCAGGGGCGTGCAGGCCATGAAAATGTAGGCCTAGATATGAATTCAGAGGAAACATTTCACATAGGTAAGTACATTGAATTAACTCGTATATATATAATCTTTCACTACACTGTAATTTTTATAAACCTAATCAAAAATATTTTTCGATTTATATTATTTTTATAACAAGCACAACCAGTGACATTCAGTCTAACACACATAGACGTATACTCATATATACTCATATACACAAACATACAAAACACCATGGCTATTTTCACAGGATTGCAGCTTTTCCCTGGAAAAGTAGTGTGGGGGAACGAAGGGGGGGGGGGGAACCTCGTACACGGTATTACGCAGGATTAGTCACTCTCGCGGCGAAGGGGTTAATCTCCGCTTCCCTTCATCCCATACTCACTTTAGAAGCTTCCTCCATGCCTTCTCAACCCCTCAACTCCCACAACCTCTTACACGTTTTAAGCACACGTACTGTTAGATTTTATTCAACTTTGGAAAGGACCTTTACTAGTGAAGGGCATCGTAAAGCCTATATTCAACCCCTGCCATTCGAAATTTACACTTAACCTGAATGAAAACGTATGTAGATTGCAAGAGTAAAATACAGGGTGAGACACGCGACTGAAGAGATAATGTGTGTATGCTTCCTTCATTCTCACGACATATCAGTTGCAGCACAAGCGCTTCTCTTTCACCTTTTCTATTATAAGCTGCACTATAAATCGTCCACCTTAACTTGGCGTAATTTTCGTCCTTTTCAGTGTATTTCTTTTAGTTCAGCGGCATAATAAGATATCACAACTCAACATCGTATCCACAGCACTGCTTCGTGACGAGCGCTGTAATTTAGTGCTGATTTCTTGTTAAGGCTCAGTGGATGAATAAGACAATACAAGGATCCTATGTTCTTTCCTTACCACTCCTTCCCGACTACCTTCTTAATCTAGTGTTAATTTTTTTCTTATAATGTAGTATTCATAATGGAGAGGCCATTGTTAGGACAAGTTAAGTTGATAGAGTATAATATCTATCAGTCTCCATAAACAGCGCTTCAAAGAGAGAGAGAGAGAGAACAACGCTTGTGGTTTGTAACTGTCAGTGTGTGTGTGTGTGTGTGTGTGTGTGTGAGAGAGAGAGAGAGAGAGAGAGAGTGCAATATTTGTAGCTTGTAAGTTTTCCATCCTAACCATAAGTCACTAAACAAAACTTACCCATCCATTTTCCTCTATCGTCTATCCCTACAAGTGAATATATATGATAATGCGAGAGGGAGGAAGGAGGAGAAGGAAGGCCACTCCTCTGCAAAATAAAATGCGTGCTGTGTCGGGGCCGAGGCGAAGGTAGCGTAACACAATTTCCCCGCGCGACGTAAACACAAGTCAAGGGAAAGTGGGCCCCGTCAGAGTCAAGGGAAAGCGGGCCCGTCCAAGACCCCTTGACGAAAGCGACCAAAATAGGGACGGGTGACAGGCTTCTTTAAAGTTCATAAGCTGCTAAAGATGAGCAGGTTTGAGAGAGAGAGAGAGAGAGAGAGAGAGAGAGAGAGAGAGCATAAGAAAAAGGAAATTTTGTTCCGCGCGCTGAAGATATGTATGGAGAGAGAGAGAGAGAGAGAAAGAGAGAAAGAGAGAGTTGAGCAGGCTACCGCTGCAGTACCTGACAGAAGTTACAAGTATATTCTTAGATACAAAGAAGGAATCAGTGAGGTGAATCTGTGAAATTAATCGCATGGAAAAGTATAGGATAATAAAGATGAAAATTAAGACCCGTTCAATTTGAGAGGGGTGAACAGATTACGTTAAGAATAATGGAGAATGTAGTGTACGATGACGTCAGATGATTTATATTTAACATGGGAAAAACTTTTGTCTGTGAAGGAGCTAACCACTTCACACCGATAACGTACTGTTCGTGTTACTGTACTATCACTTGACTATTTTATTAAACTCAGGAGTGAAATTGAGAACTGTGTACGATAAATACAGCCTTCATTCAGCTTCACTCCTAAAGGTCTTTCTGAAGTTGAATATGGTCGTTTGAAGGTAGTACGAACATTTTAATTTCGTCACGGTCTGAAACATTAGAAAGAAGAAGCATGGTGGAAGAAGAGAAACTCACGATGAACAAGGCTAAGGATTAATGGCTATCGACTGAACGAAGGTCCTTATGGCAGTTAACAAGATTTTTACTAAGTAACATTCTTCCCCTAGAATAGGACGCATAACAAACGAATTTGTATTAAGGTTTTAAATAGTACTGCTTAATGAATCAGACAAAGGGAAGACAAACTTGTCCCGTGTATCATTCTCGCGTTTTTCCAGTTGTGTTCTGGATGTGCTAACCATTACACAACCGGCTCCCAGACACCGATAGAACAGAAACGTGAGGGCAATGAGAACAAGACCGAGAGTGTAGCTTTCACCTGAATTATATGACTCTCAAAGAAATGAGTGTCCAATATGGTATATTTCATTTTGGGAAGGTACTTAGTCTTTACGTATTCCATGGAAATCGTTCTGATAAAACCCATCAACAAGATTAACCCATCAGCAGTTACAGCACCAGGGTCAACCTTCCCTGTCCCTATGGGGATTAACCCTCCTCAACCGAGGTTCTAAACCATCCCTGAAGGACCAACTCCACCCAGGGATCCGTGTCCCCATTATAGAGGCCAGCTATATATAGCTGGAACATCCCATTACCCATGTTCCATTTATTGACTTTGTTGCTTATTCAGATTGAAAATTAATATGTCTTGTCTTCTAGGAATGCGTTGTTTTCACAGACAGACAGGCAAGATAGAACAGAAGCCCATTTCAGGTTACACCTTTTTAGGTGTCAATCCCACAGGGGGACTGACCCATCCCTGTAGAACTCTTCTCTAAGGAATTCACATCTCCAACATTTATAATAAGTCTTTTAGAAGAGGGTTACAAGTTAGTCAGTAACGACCCTATTTAGTATATTGTCACTGGTTGAAAATATGAAGGGAGAAACTTATGACGCCTTTCAAGAGTTCATTCACCAACCCACGCAGTGTAGTGTGTCTCAGCACCAGCAGGATGACTCAATAAGTTTTGACACACAAAGTAAAGCCACCCACTTAAAATATTATGATGTTAATGGTTTATGTGCTCACCTGCATGGCAAGCTTCACCGGGGAGATAATGGAGCTCTCTAAGGACTGCATGGTAATTGTTGTAATAAGAGTCATTTAATGGTCCATGCAATTACCAGATCATTGCAAAAATGACACCGGAAGCACAAACTTTGGAGTGAAAGTTTATTATTATGTGGCTGTGGAAGAGCCTAAATACTTATAATCGTAGTATTAAAAGCTGATCGAGCGAAGACGTAAACAAAGTCCTAATTTTGGAAGGATATTTATGTGAACTCGCTTCCCCAGAGTTGTTTTCCTCCAATTTTCAACCCACAACTGTTCAAGTCTAACTGTTACAGATATTTTATGAACAGAGGACACTAGTAATCTGGTTTATGGATTATTTTTTTTTACCCATTTGTTTTTCCTTCCTCCGTTCTGTTATTTATAAAAAAAAAAAATGTGGCTCTTGCACTTGTTTGATGTAATCAGTCTGCATCCCACAATACAATGTGTAATCAGGAACAAACAAGAGAGAATAGTCACAACATCGCTGCTTTGCTCTCCTAATTCTTGGTAATTTTAGCTATGACCTACTTTACAATAAACGCCTCGGCAGTACCTATTATTTGCTTCTGGTTGCCTCACTGTGTATCGCATGTCTTTGGAAATATCGTAGGGAATCCAATGGCTCAATCTCAGCTGAATAAAACTGGCATTGGTTGGAACAGAGTGCAAAAAGTCGTCCCGACCATGGGAGGGTTAATAATGCCATCACTGAAAACACTGCGTAACAGGAACACTCGATGTAATATAGACAATTAATTGGCAAGGAAGAAGAACTAGTCAATCTGTGCCAACAACAATATGGCTCACAGAAGGATTTTATATTTCCCATTATTTTTTCCCTGAGTCTAAAAAACGTTTCTCATAATTCAGAGAAAGGGATCCAGGCAGAATGGAGTTCATAAAATAGTACGCGTATTTGAAATATCTTCCTATGTATAATAATCAGAGCGGCTTGGATGAGAGAGAGAGAGAGAGAGAGAGAGAGAGAGAGAGAGAGAGAGAGAGAGAGAGAAAGAGAGATGATGATAAGGAGGAGGAGGAGGATAGATCTTAATATTTCGGATATTGTGACGTTTTTTCACTTCTTTTTTTTTTTATTTTCTTGCCACTACCAAATTATTATATTCAGCTTAGGAGACCCCTTAGTAGTGAAGACGTTGATAAGGGCCATAGAATGTATCCACAAAATATCTGCAAACCATTATGGCATATACTGTGTGTGTGTTGTGTATGTATATATATATATATATATATATATATATATATATATATATATATATATATATATATATATATATTTTTTTTTAATGCGAGGAAGAAGGAACCAAAGGCCATGAGCCCGCAGTAACAGTTCCCTCCAAGAGAAAAACAAAATATAACAGAGAGCCAAATTCAAGATCCGATCATTTTGAGATGCCTGGACACACTGCGTTTGAAAGACTGGAGATCATAGGCAGCAGGAAATACAGACAGAGGGAGACAGTTCCAGAGCTGACCAGTTGCATAAATGAAAGACTGGGAGTAACGGTTAACTCTTGCATTAGAGAGTTGGACAGAAAAGGGATGAGAGTTTGCTACCAGACGGGTGCCACGCGCCCGTCGTAGAGGTGGAGGAATGCAAGCAGACAGTTCAGAGGAGCAGTGACCATTAAAGTAGCGATAGAAAAGAGATAAAGATGCAACAGTGCGGCGAAGAGACAGAGGTTGAAGGGAGTTGGTAAGAGGAGGAGAGTTAATGAGACGAAAAGCCTTTGACTCCACCCTATTGAGAAGAGCTGTAATAAAGATATCCGGGGATTCAGTGGATTGATTTCAGTGACACACAGCCTATAACTCCTTCACTGCAAGAGGTCCTTCCGAAGCAGAGTAGGTTTCCTTGACGCTAGCGAAATTAAGTAGAAAAACTGTTATCATATTAGTTGTGTTAACCTTCTCATGAGACAACTCTTGTACATTTTATTCGAACTGACGCCAGATGATTTAATTCAACTGAGAGTGAGTCATAGGAACCCAAGTATTCATCCCAACAGAATCAACCCATTCATGGCCAGAGCACCTATGTTACCGTATTCTACTGCTGGCAACACCTGATGGTTTTTTCATCCAGGTGTGGGTCACAGAAATCAGATATTTATTAGCTTTTTTTTCATTCACCCAGTCAGATATGTTCACCTAAATCAGACAAAATCGTCTGTAGGTAGCAATAATCATCAACAATATCAACACTTACTTTTCAATGAAGCCATTCGTTATCATGGAAGCACTTGGGTTTTTTCTTCTAAATCCAGACAACTTTATTCAGGTATGGAGATAATGACCTGTCCAAAGTTTATTCGGGATAATTTCCAATCCTCTGACAACCAAAATTTCCTTCAGCTGAAGAAGATAACCATGTGGATGCCTCAGTAAAGCACTGTATCCGTAGAAAGCAAAGCAGATAGCCACTTAAGCTCGAGAAAAACCTTTATGCTCTATTCTTGCCATCTTCAAACGATTTTGTTCAGGTGAGGGCTGGAATGTTAGACAGATTTCAGACGCACTGCCAGTAAGACAGGAATTATTCTGACATACGAGTCGGAAGTAAGAAAAATAAAATGCAAGGAAGAATGAGGAGGAAGCAAATAGGAAAGTGAGGGAAAATGCCTGAGAAGCGCATGAGAAGCGTATTTTGAGAGAGAGAGAGAGAGAGAGAGAGAGAGAGAGAGAGAGAGAGAGAGAGAGAGAGAGAGACCAAGAATTCCATATGGTCTTTTTAGGTACTCCGACTTTATCCATCCACCCATCATCCAATCCTACATTGCCCCATGAAGAGCGTGGGAACCCGGGGTTAGGCAGTTGGTCCTGATATTTAAGATGAGAGTGACCAGCCTCATTCATCCCCGAGTGGCATTACATGAGCAATCAACCCCAACCATCCCTTGGATATAGCCTAAATCTTCACCGGCTCAATCCGATTGGAGCGCAATAATTACCAACTAAACCACCAGGCGCCAAAATTTGCTTATATGGTTACCACCCAGCGTAGTAAATGGTTTCCTGGTGCACAGGAATCCATTTGGCTTGTCACTCAGTGTAGAGTCACCCACAGGCTGAAGGAAATGGAAAGAATGAAGGAAAGAAAGACAGAAGAGGGAGTGTAAAGTCACCCGTAGGCAGAAGGACAAGGAAAGAATGAAGGAAAGAAAGACAGAAGAGAATGGAAGAAAAGAAGGATGGAGAGGAAAGGGCAGACACCCGAGAGCAGCACTACATCGAGTGAGTGGATGGTGAGCGCCCCCACCTACCACACTACTCCTTTAATATGACCAAAAAGATTTATTCCCTAAATACAGAAGTTATACAATTGCAAAAGATTAAAAAGGGATATAAAGTCAAATACTCTTCGCTACCTTCTAGATCCTCCGACAGTTAGGTGTACAGAAATACTGTACATGTAGAAGAAATACTTTGAGGGACTGAAATGGCTTTTTTTTGAGGGGGAGAGGGGGGTAAACCATTACTATATTAAGTTGCTTTACAGATAAGATAAGCATTACTAGCCATGAACTATATTATGTTGGGTTATACTGTAATTATATTCACAGACATGACTACACATATATAAGCAAAACAGGTATCAAGTCTTATCAAGTTTTGTTGCATCTTTTAAACACATTTTTGGAAGTAATGTCAACGATTAAGATCCTGAGCCGGTTATTTTAATTGTACTAAAAATTTGCATAATTTGATAATTCACACATATATAGAGGAGGCAACCGACAATGTCAATTGCAATTCTTTAATTAAGTGTGGTTAAGAGAACACCTGATGCCCATAGATGCTTGTCTAATTTCCTTTAAACATATAATGCCAGTGTTCTGAATGTCCAGTACCGAAAGGGTACTTAAATAAGTTTGGATAATGTGTATGATGCAATTCTGTTCATTTCCCATCACGTCAATGTTGAAGTATTTTATGATATAAAAATTATCCCCGGTCACCTTTACGTTGTAAGTTAGTTCCACACATAAACAGGTTAAGAGGAAAGGTAAACAAACTGAATACATGTTGATCGTTAAATCCCTTCAGGCTGTTAAAGTCATTTAGTAAGTGTTCCTCTCAGCTGATGCACTAATTTAGAGAATCTTCAGTTCTCACAATCCGCCACCTTTGACTTCGTCATGTTGGAAAGGTGTTATTCCATTTTTTTTTTTTTTTTTTTTTTTTTCATGTGTCCGACTCTGGGCATAGGCTTCACATCCTGCTATCAAGGCCCAGCAGTCCTCCTACATACCATACACCTCTACATGTCACCACTTCGGCGGTAACACCCACCGTCCATATTGAACACATGCTAGGGCTGTATTATACAGGACTGGTGTATTGGTATTAGCGGGGGTATTTTTACGACATGTCGGCGGGTCTTCTGGTAGATCAGTAAAGCCTGCACCGATTCTATTTTCTTCACATTTCCGACTCAGGGTTTAGACTTAACAGTCCGTCCCCTATGGCCTATCAGTTATTTTTTGTGCCACACACCTTTACATGTCACCGCTTTAGCAGTGATGCCTAACATCCACAATAAACGCAATCTAGGGCTGTGTTACTCAGGGCTGGTTTGATGATATTAGAAGAGCTTTTTTTTTTTTTCTTTTTTTTAAATGACATCGGTGAGTCTTGTGAGACTACAGTATAATGTGTTTTTGGACAAAACATCATCAGACTGTTGCCTCTCTGGGATCAATCTCACATCCTTTGCCCCAACTACTCGGTCACACCCTCCTTCTCCTTGCTGTGTTCTGGCGTACTTTTGGATCCCCAGCTGTACGGCATATTTTAAATGTGGCCTCAAAACCATTTTGGATGTGAATATTCGTTTGGTTAATCCAGTAACTCTATAAGTCAATATTGGGCACAGTAAGAGTACATGCCTTTAAAGAAAGCCATCCAATGATCTATACCATAACAAGTTTGCTGCTCTTTAATTTCAGTCCTGTCATTTCGCACCCACATTAATTATTACAGCTTCTGACTAGCTACGCCACGCTGTTTTTGCCAACATTCATTCATTCATTCATTGCCAGACGCCATGTATCCCAAACGGGGTGGCCAAGGGCTTAGAGTTAATTGTTTTTACAGGGAGGGGCACTAATCCTCCACCAACCCCACTTGACACGTAGGGATGAAAAGGTCATCGAAATAACAAGATAACTACAGAACAATTCTGTCTAGATCTTGTTGTACATTAATTTTTAGCTGTCAGTGTCGACCAGAATAGGTTACCAACAGGCATCTTGCACCATTCCACCTGTACTATGAGGTTACCTATATGACCTGTCCGACTCAACTATTTCAGTTAACATCTGATTACGTTACTCGTCGGAAAATAAGGCAGAAGAACCAGAGTGTCCTAATCCCGCAGTTAAATTTTAAGTACTGTACATAATAAACAGAACTAGCGCTGTAAGAGATCCCTTTTACTCAGCTGCACACTACAAACCACGGGAGTGATTTCGCTCACTAAAAAGATCTGTTTACTGATATTTACACAGCTATCTTAACAAGCTCACTGTCTAACCATAACAGAGACAGACAGACAGACAGACAGACAGAAAGACAGACAGACAGACAGAGACAGAGAGAGAGAGAAACAAGAAATTGCAACAGATATGAAGAGGAAAATAGAGAATTCTAAAGAGGAGAGAGAGAGAGAGAGAGAGAGAGAGAGAGAGAGGAAAATGCGACGGACATAAAGAGGAAAATAAAGAACTCTACTGTAGAAAGGAGAGAGAGAGAGAGAGAGAGAGAGAGAGAGAGAGAGAGAGAGAGAGAGAGAGGAGGTAAAATGAAGAGGATAATCTGCAGGGAGAGACAGACAGGGAGGGAAATATGAGAGGCGAAAAATGGAGGGAGAGAAAAAAGAGGATGGAGGGAGGGGAGGAAAAAGGTTGAAGAAAAGGATGGGCAGTAAAAAGGAGAGATGAAGATGGAGGGAAAGAGGGAGGGAAGTTGGGAGGGAAGGGAAAGGAAGGAATGAAAGAAGGATGAACGAAAGGAGGGGAAAGAAGAAAGAAGGGAAAATATGAGGGAGGAAGGAAGGAAGGAAGGAAGAAGCAGGGAAAAGGAGAAGGGAGGGAAGATGTGAAGGGAGAAAGAAAGGAAGGAAAGAAAGAAGGAAGGAAGTAAAGGAGGTAATGCAAGAAAGAAGGAGTAATGGATTAAGAGAAGGATGAAAGGAAGAAAAGGAGAGGAAAACAGGAAGAAAAATGGAAGGAGAGAAGAAGCCAAAGGAAAGAAGCAGACAATGAATAAAGGAAGAAGAGAAAATAAGTAGAACGAAAGATAATGTGAGGGAGAGAAGGAGGGAATGAAGGAAGGAAGGAATGAGGAAGGATGGGAAGAAAGGAAAGCTGAAGAGATTAAAGGAGGGAGAGAGGGAAGAAGGAAGAGAAAGATGGGAGGGAAGGATGGATGGAAGGACGAGGAAAAAAAAAGTAAGGAGAGAAAAGAAAGGAGAAGAAGGAGGGCATGAAGGAAGGAAGGAAGGGAGAGAGGAAGGAGAGAATCAGGGCAGGAGATAGGAATGGAGGAAGGAAGGGAGAGAAAAAAGGAAGGAAAAAGGGAGAGGGAAAGAGTGTAGAAAAGAATGGCCTGTAAAATTAGAGATGAGGTGAAGGAGAGAGAGGAGGAGGGAGGAATGGAATGAAGAGGGAAGGAGAAAGGGAGAGAAAGGTAGGAAGAAGGGAGGAAGGAAGGAAGGAAGAAGGACGGAAGAAGACAAGATGGAAAAAGGAAAAGAATTTGATAGAAGGAAGGGAAGGAAAGATAGGAGGAATGGATGGAAGGAAGGGAAGGAAAGATAGGAGGAATGGATAGAAGGAAGGGAAGGAAAGATAGGAGGAATGGATAGAAGGAAGGGAAGGAAAGATAGGAGGAATGGATAGAAGGAAGGGAAGGAAAGATAGGAGGAATGGATAGAAGGAAGGGAAGGAAAGATAGGAGGAATGGATAGAAGGAAGGGAAGGAAAGACAGGAGGAATGGATGGAAGGAAGGGAAGGAAAGATAGGAGGAATGGATAGAAGGAAGGGAAGGAAAGATAGGAGGAATGGATAGAAGGAAGGGAAGGAAAGATAGGAGGAATGGATAGAAGGAAGGGAAGGAAAGACCGAAGGAATGGATAGAAGGAAGGATAGAAGGAAAGTAAGATAAAATGAAGGAAGGAAAAAGTAAAACGGGATGGAAAAGACTGAAGAAAAAAATGGCAATAAATAAGGAAAGGTAGTGGGAAGGCAAGAGAGAAAGACGGAGGAAAGGAGGAACGGATGGAGAACCGGAGGGAAGGAAGGAGGGAGGGAGGGATAGATGGAGGGAAGGAGGGAGGGCAGGAGGGATAGATGAAGGAAGAGAAGGAGGGAGGGAAGTAGAGGTAAAAGGAAGGAGGAGAGAAGGACGATTAGGTTTGCGGCGGAGGAAAACAATAAAAAGGGGAAAAATGAAGGAGGAAAAAGGGAGAGGGAGGAGGGAAGGCAGGAGGTAGGGAGGAAAAGAAGGATGGATGTAGGAAGGGAGAGAGAGAGAGAGAGAAAGAGAGAGAGAGGAAAGAAGGACATATGAAGAAAAAGAAGGACGGAGCGAGGGAGAGAATGAAGGAAGTAAAAACTAAAGAGAAGAGGAGGAGGGAAGAAAAGAACGAAGGAAGGAGAGAAGAGAGGAAAGAAAGAAAGAAGGAATGAGGGAAGGAGGAAAGGGGAAGGAAGGAGGGAAAGAATGGCGGACAAAAAGAGAGAATTAACAAAGGGAGAAGGAAGAAAGCAAGGAAGGAAGGAAGAAACAACGAGAGGGAAAAGGAAAGGAAGACAATTGAGAGAGAGAGAGAGAGAGAAGGAAGGAAGAAATAAAGGAAAGGGAAAGAAGGAGGGAGGAAACAAAAGAATGGAGCAGCTGGAGAAGAATGGAGGGAGAGGAAAAGTTAAAATAGAAATGGACAGACAAAATGGCAGAGGAAAGAAGGAAGCAGGGAAGGAGGGGAAGTGGGGAGGAAAGTAGGGTGAGAATGAAGAGAAATGCGGAAGTAAAGAAGTAAGGAAGAAAGAAAAGACGGAATGAAGGAGGAATGGAGGGAAAGAATACAGGAGAGAACAAGAAACGGTGCCAAGGCACAGCAAACCCGTCCCTGGCAGTCATTTTAGTGCTGACGTATAAACACAACAGGTTATCTAGTCAAATGTGTCACATATCAAATTTGGAGTAAATCTGGCGAAAATTGACGATTTTATGCTCATTTGAAATTTTAGGTCCGACCCACCTGACACTGACCCCGCTACCGCTAACAGGGGGATGACGATGTAATGAGGCATGTTATAGGATGCAGATTTGAAAGATGCACCTTTAGGATTTTGTTTCATGTCGATACGACAAATTTGAAAGGAGTTAGTCTATGGCGAAAAAACGATTTTTACTCATCCTCGTTTTTTACATTTGGGTGCCTACACCCTCGGCCTTGGCCCAATTTGGCCCAAAATTTAATAGGTGATCAGAAGATCATAGCCCATCATTCCTGTAATTTTAGTCAAAATCGCACCACTAAGTTTTCGCGTAAAGTTGTTAATAGGCAGACAGACAGACAAACAAATAAACAAACAAACAGACAAACAAACCGAGTGAAAACAACACCCGTTATGAATGAATGAAGAAAGAGGAAAAGGACTGAAGGAAGGAAAGAAGGAAGGAATGGATGAAAGAAGAATGGAAAGAGGTTATGAAAAAGAGAAAGAAGAATGGAAGGTGGGATGCATGGAGGGCAGAACTGAGAATGGAGTGAAATCGAGAGGGAGAGAAACGGAGGGGAAAGAAAGAGAGAGAGAGAGAGAGAGAGAGAGAGAGAGAGAGAGAGAGAGAGAGGAAGAAAAGTAGGAAAGAAAAGGAAATAATGACCCAGTGACTGCTACACCCTCGCCCTAATATCAGTATGAGGAAGAACATTTGACCCTGCCCTCCGACCTTGACCATTGATTATTAGAAAACTCAGTGGCCTCCTCTTTACCTGACTCTCAACCAGTACACCAAGTTTCGTCTAAATTGGAACAAATGTGTTTATACTGACCTCTGTCTGTGATCTTCACCTTTGACCTACTGCTCTTAAAATAAAGCACTTCATCCTTTGCTAACCTTAAATCCATCCACCAAGTCTGGCCCAAAGTGAAACAGACAATTTTGAGTTTAACGACTGAATCATTGACCTTGCCTTGTGACCTTTACCTCCAATAGGTTATTCTAAAAAATTTACTATTGCATCATTTCCTGTCCCATAAATTTCCGCCAAAATGAACAAATATTCGATAAAAATAGGTTGAGTTGACCCTACCTTTGAACGGCGACCTATGATTTTTTTTTTTTTTTTTTTTGACGATCCTCAGTCCTAACGCTAAAATTCTGTGTAGTTCCAGCCATTAGTTTCTCATTAATATTGACAAGACACGCAGGCAGACAGACAGACATACCAGCAAAACCAAACATATAACCCTCTCTTGCTTCTACGCGCGGGTGTAAAAAAGATGAAAGAAAACAGAGGAAAAGAAGAAAGAATACAATGGAGAAAATAAATGAATGAATGAATGAATGAAGGGAGGGAGGGTGTAAGGGAGGGATGAAAAAAAAGGCAATGGCAGGAAGGATGGACGGAGAGGGTAAATGAAGAAGGGAGAGAGAGAGAGAGAGAGAACTGAGAGCATCTATTATTCAAAGAGAATGTGATACAAGAGCAACCAGATTTAAAAAAAAATAAGTGTTAAGTTATATTTTCACAACTGATAAAATAAGTACACGTGTGACAGAATCAAACACAAACAGACGCACTGTAACAAAAATAAGAGCAGCTAATTAAGCCTCTCATAAGCGAGACAGTAGTATTCAGTGCAAGTTAATGCTAGATTATACAGCTGAGAGTGACTCACAGGAGACGAAGAATGATATGACGAAGCTGGTTTGTTGATGAATGATGAATGGTGGAGAGCCAAGAGGGATTATTTGTGTGTTAACAGAAGGCACATGTACAGAATATCAGTTAAGTGAATGCCAGTTAGGATGGATTGGGTGAAAGTTGTTGTGATTGCTGTCGATGCACCGTGTTATGACAGATGTGGATGAGACAGACTCGCTTTGGAAGGATCTGAATAAACGGTGAACGCATGCCAAGGGGTTAAAGAGTGATGGTGATGAGTGATCTGAGTGGAGAAGGTGGTACGGATCCTGCAAACGATGTAATGAGTGTTTTTGGTGTGCCAGAAGACTACTATAATGAACAGAGACTGAAGAATGTATGTCTAGAAGTGAATTTGCATATTAGTAATTCATAATTCTACGCAAACAAGAGGCTCAATATGCCGAATATGGAGACAGTTGTAAATACTGATAGAAGTCCATTTATTCAAGAGAGAAAATGCTTATATTCGTATGGGTCAGTACCATGAGGATCTAGAGAGGAGAGTGTTGAAGACTGATTATATAATTATGAAATATGAAACAGAGAGGAGTATGGAAAAAGAACGGTAATAGTGGTACTCAGAATGAAAGAAAAATAACCAAAAACTGAATGCCAATGCAGTGGTAAATGAATAAAGGAAAAAGAGAAGGGAAGTCAATGAATAGGGAATGCATAGATATTTAAAAATGTGTTGAGAACAGGCAGAATGTTTGGTTAGACATGTGTAGAACATGGAATGTTTGTATGTGCTAAAAGTATGTGTGGTCTTTAAAGGGTGTTTATGTAGTAATGTATGGACAGCATGACGGCATGTCGAGAGGTCGAGGCAAAAAGAGAAGCTGGAGAGAAATAAGAAAAAGGTGGTTGGAAGAGATACAAGAATGTAATTCAAGTGAACGAAAGAGGACAAAGATGAGAGCAAAAAACAGAGATGAACGTAGAGGGGGATAAATAAAGAATCTGGAAGAAAAACGCATGTGAATTTTCTCTAAAAATCAGGATATTGTCTTCAAAGGAGATTCAATAGTATAAAAACTGAATATGACAAAGAGTATTCGCATGTAAAGTAACAAACTGAAGAATGCTAACAGTCAGAAAATGAATAAGGGGTAGATCAAAAGACTGTGTTGAAATACTGATGAGTGGGAATGGCGATAACAGATAAGTGGCAAGCAGGACTAAGCTGTATGGTGCATGGAACAAAAAAAAAAAAACTATCGGTGTCCAAAGGAAGAAGTAAGAAATGCTGTAGAATGGCTGAACAATGAGAAGGCTTCAGGTGTTGATGAGGTATAAACAGAAAAGATAAAATACAGTGAAGCAAGTGCACTGAATAATATTGTTCGAGGGAAATATGTCAAAAACCATGGGTGAGGCGAGCTGCAATACTGGAGTGGAGGAAGGTTGTGACTGTACCTTTGCATAAAAATACAGGTGACCGAAGTGAGTGAAAAAATCATCGTGAAGTAGGCCTGTTAAGTGTTAATGCAAGATCTCTGGAAGTATGGTGATACAGAAAGTCGGACAGCTGTTAGAAGATCTGGTTAGCTATGCACAGTGTAGTTTTAGGAGTAGCTGGGAATTTATGGAAGAGATATCTCCGGAAAGATAGTAAAGGAACAATGTGGGAATGGCTGTAAGAATTTTATGCAACATATGGATCTGGAAAACGCACATAATAAACAGAGAAGGATTACGGAAGGTGATACGTGTGTATGATGTGAAAGGAAGATTGCTAAATGCTGTAGAGAGTTTGTGATAATAGTAGGCTAAAGCTTATATAAGAGTAGATAATTGTTTGATTGGTGGATTCAGTATGAGTATTGGAGAAGTGGAGTGAAACAGGAGACAGAAGTGTATGTTTTCACCATGATTACACACACACACACACACACACACACACACACACACACACACACACACACACACACACACACACACACACACACACACACACACACACACACACACACACACACACACACACACAAAGACATACACACACACACACACACACACACACACACACACACACACACACACATACATACATACATAAATATATACACTGTATATATATATATATATATATATATATATATATATATATATATATATATATATATATATATATATATATATATAACTGGAGGAAGTTACGAGGCTGGTGAAAGCAAGATCTGCAGAGATGGAAGTGAAGCTGTGATAAGTGATGCGGAATGGAATACTTCGAATCTGATGTATGCAGATGATACTGTATTACTTCCTGGCAGTGACTGTAAGGTATATGGACTGGTTCAGTGCTTTGTGATTATCTATAATCAGCGAACTCTGAAAGCAAATTTAGATAAGAGTAAAATAATGGTTGCTGAGAGCAGTGACTCACAGTGAGGTGTGCTGGCCAAAGGAGTGAGAGTGAAATTAGTGGAAGAGTTTAATTACTTAAATGCAGTGATGGTACGGAGAGGTGAATGTCTAAAAGAAGGAGAAAATATAATGGCTTATGGATATTAGGACATTGGTGCCATGAAGGTCCTGATGCTGAATAGAGGTCTGAGTAAAGGATTGCATGACACTGCATGAAGGTGTATAAATGTCCACGGAAATACATTCGTATACTCGTATGGGTGTGGGAGTTCGGAGTAGCAGGAGAATTAAAAGTTATGTGTGAGGGAGCAGTAGCAACAGAGCACCTAAAATAAATGTTGGTTGCGTACAGTGGATCAGAGAAGGAAGGCAGAGATTGGTAAGAAATGTTGAGTAAGGAAATCTATTAATGGAAATATAGAAGTGACTGTGCTTAGATGTTATGGTCATATACAGAGTATGCATATAAATAGGGCAATATATTTGTATGCATATACTGTAACGGCTGGCTTACACACGCTCAGACTTGGTGGGGAGATGCACTATACACGTTCAGTGTGTGTGTGTTTTTTTTTTATAATAATCCAGAATGGCAACTGATCCGTAATGTAGGGGAGCACCACTTTCTGTTATTAGAGAAGTGACCCACTCCTGCCCATTGTTTCACGCATGAGTATAGGTGTGGACGGGTTTTGGAGTGTAGGGGGATGACAAGAGCATGTTGACATCGTATTTAGATGGCTGTGTTTGTGAAGGACGAGTTTGTATAGGACTTCGAGGGAACCTGACAAGGTGGGGACATGTGAAAATACACGAAAGAACATGGTAGGCTACCCACCCTCTGGGGCTCAGAACAAACTCGGGAGGATTGGCTGACGTACACACGAGCAAAAATGTATCGCGCAGGAGAGGTACGATGATATCCTAAACGATCAAAATAGCTTGTGTAGTCCCTGGAAATTAAATAAATTATTATCTGAATATGCCTTCAGCAACAATATCAACCATAAATTGTCATATGTAACATTTGTATGACATACTCATGTAAGCATTTTTGACAACATGGGGGACAATAATCAAACATTTCCGGAGTCCATCGTCCGTGGCGTCAAACTGTCTCGGGTCAAATGTGCACCGATACTTTTTTGATTGTGTGTACATGCTGTATGTGAGCTGAGGGGTAGATGGACGTGCGGAGGGCCAAAAACAAGGTGTAAGATAATGTACAGTACGTGAATAAGTCATTATATGAGTTATGGAAGCTAAGGAAGCGAAGGAACTGATAAGGGTCAGAAGTGAATAGATGAAAAAAAATGTACTGTGATATACGAGTACTTGATGTGTTACAGTCGGCCGACTTACTCTGCCACGTAGACATCATGAAACGCAATCATTTATAGATCGTTTGAGCTGTAACATGGAAACCAGAATTCCGGAGGCTTTAATTATGAGTGATGAATGGGTGGCACATTTATGCTGGGTACTATTTTGACGGTTCGTCTACTTTGGTGCAGTCGTGTCTCTGCTTCTGGATCCCTCCCACCCCTGTGAAACGTGAAAAATGGGGTTAAGATGATTCCTGACTCAGTCATCGTCGGGAGAACTTTAGTGCTCTCTTTGTACGGACGCCAGACGATTTTATTCAGCAGACTGAATCACGGGAACTTCAAATTGTTTGTAGTTCAAGACTAATCCATTGTAATCCAGTTTAAATCCTGTCTTCTTCATTCTCTTAACGACTGCATTCTCTTCTGTCAGTCCAAGTGTCTTCATGTCTGTATTTATTCCATCTCTCCACCTGATCAGTTGTCTCCCTCTCCACCCTCTCCCTTTGCTGTTTCCCTCCACGCGTTGCTCAATATAATCCCTTCTTATCACCTCACCACATGTCCAAACAATGTCAATCGGTCTTCTCTCACCGTCTCACAACTCAAGCACTGTTTCGAATATCCTCATTTTGTAGCTATTCTCTAAGCAGTATTACCATAAGCCATGGAGTCAGTATAATTTCTGTTCATATATTTCCTCACCCTTTCTTCTTACTCCCAGTGTACCAGCTCCGTACAGTGACACTTATCATATCACTGCCATGTGCACTGTACTCTTACCTTTTCATTAATCACTCCATCAATGAATAGTACACTTACTTCTTTTTGTTTAGCGTTTAGCCCATCCTGATAGAACTCTCCCTTTTAGCTTCTTATTCTCAATCTAATTCTAAACAGCCGTAATCTCAAAAGTCAGTCATTATAATTAAAACAAAATCCAATAACACGTTGCTACGATTTCTCTTAAGCGGAACAAAATCGTCTGGTGTCAGTTGTTATAGATTTCCAGGGTGAATCACAACAAAGAGCTGATCTGAAGCCTTTGACTGGCACAGTATTTTTCTACGTGCTTCGAAGTCAGGTATTAGATGAAGAAAAACGAACACGTGCACCGAATACATCAACACGGATCAAAACAAGATACGGCTTAATCCAAACTCAATTTAGTACAGCCACAGTCTACTCTCTCTCTCTCTCTCTCTCTCTCTCTCATAATAATTCCAGTCTTACCCATTTAGCTATCGCACTCCCATGATTCACTCTCAGTAGAATAAAATCGCCTGGCGTTAGCTGGAACAGAGTACTAGAGTTATTCTGACCATGAGAGAGTTGATCTAAATCCAGTCCACGTTCTAAATCCAATCCTCTACTCTCCTAATCAGATCCATTAGGCTCTAAACCCATATAGAGTTCATCTAAATCCAAGACTAATATAAACTAACTTAAAATCACTAATCCACAGTATTCTAAATCTAATCCGTATAATCTATTACTAATCAATTTAATCTACATAAATATCCAATATAATCTAAATCTAATCCAATATAATCTAAATCTAATCCTATACAGTATATTCTACATCTAATCCAATATAATCTAAATCTAATCCAATGTAATCCAACCTAATCCCCCAAAAAAGCTGGGTGCAATCCCTGAGCGGGGTCAAGGGGGCTGGCTTAGAAAGGCTTAGGCAGATTAGGGAAACGGACTCTCTCAATTGTAGCCGCTCTCATACTCTCTCTCTCTCTCTCTCTCTCTCTCTCTCTCTCTCTCTCTCTCTCTTGCTGTTAGGTAGGTAGGTCAATACTTAAAATGGATGCAACCAACAGACAATTTTTATTTAACTTAAGGGGGACCTCTCGTAGATTAGTGTGTGTGTGTGTGAGAGAAAGAGAGAGAGAGAGAGAGAGAGAGAGAGAGAGAGAGAGAGAGGCGAGGGGAACTGAGCCACAAAACACACGCACGCACACACACACACACACACACACACACACACACACACACACACACACACACACACACACACACACACACACACACACACACACACACACACACACACGTATCTAAATAATAAAAATGACGCCAAACGTTCTTTATGTATGAGTGTTAATTCATACAAGGAAAAGCCACACCCTTGAAGCGAGGCAACACTTTAATCTCTCTCTCTCTCTCTCTCTGCATTATTTTACTCATTCTAACATTAAATTATTTTGTTCATATGAAAAAAATTTGAGCAGGGACAGGGTATAGAAACTGTCAGGAGTCATTTTTTCCGTATTAGTGTGTGATATACAAAAAAAAAAAAAAAAAAATGGATGATACGACATGCTAAACAGAGTAATAAGTTGCTAATAATATGGCCTCTGAATCACGCCTTATGACGGGGAAACGAACAACAGCATTTATCCCATCGCTCCGACTGGGGCGTTACATTTTATTCATGCTCCCTTCAGACAATTTGGCTTAGCTTGGAAGAGTTGCAGAGCAGATGGGTTAGATACAGGCTTCATTAACTCTTTCAGCTTGGCTAAGTTGGATAAAGTCGTCTGGAGGTAGCACGAATAAAGTGCAGAATGATGTCATCGTATTGGAAGGGTTAAAGGTTGTGAGGCGAGTGTAAACAGGGACCAATGCGTGTTCAGGCAAGGATGGGTGGGCATGAAGGCACACTGTTACGTTTTCCAGGGCTGCGTTGCACCAGCTGTCGCACCACGATGTCGCTTAAGAAGTGGAGTTACGAAGTCTCCTATGCCACCAAATACGCATACTGTGATGTAAAGTTCAGTGCATGGATGCCAGGTAACTGCAACTAAAACATTCGATACCTAGGAGTAGAGCTTCCCCTTGAAAAGAGAGTAATGGTTGGATATGTCCACTTGCGAGTTTGGTTTAGAGGGAAATTGAAAAATATCGACACCAATACTATCAGCAGTACTTGTACAAATCACGTTTACAACAGACACATATCGCGTTAAAATAGCTTTGAAATTACATGAAGTATTTTTCAACATTGCTTGTCTTCTACTTACCCGTAAAGAAAATAATATGCAGCTTCTCAAACACAGTAAAAAGATGGACGGTCTTCAGTATCATACTTTTTTTTTTTTCTTTTTTTTTTTTTTTTTTTTTTACGGCATCATCGAAACACAAAATTGTTCAGCAAGTATCTGATATTACGTCAAAGTTATTTCCTCATATTTTTTTCCTGTTTTAAACGGGATTTGTGGTTACACTATAAATTTTATCACTGTCTAGCTGTTCACTTTCCCTGTAGTCCCAAACTCGCAATTGGCCAACTAACCCTTCCTCAGGCAAGCAAAGTGTGAATGGGGAAGAGGTGTCCATAGCGATAGTAATATTTTGTAAGTGAAAGTTTAGGATTAGCTATGAAAGAGGCGGACCCTAAGTGCCTGGGACTGGAAAGGCTGAAAGTGTTGAAAATGAAATGCCTATGGTTCGAGCCAGGGATGAATTGTTCGTGCGGGGGATGAATTCTTTGACAGACTGTGAGCTGGCACAGTTAGACAGAGGTGTGGAAGTGGGCAGATGCAGTTAGAAGACAGGGATGATCAGGGCGCATTAAAGTGGCATGTCTATATGGAGAGGGTGGGAGATGAGACACTAATAAAGCATACTGGAAGCAGAGGTAATGTCAAGAAGAGGGAGACCAAAAATTAAAGAAGGAAAAAAATAGATTCCTGCCTACCGACAACTGGAAGCCGTTTTAAAAAATACTGTCTTCTCCAGTATAGGAGGCTGGTTAAGAAAATATATTACTGCCTTTCGACTACACGAAGGTCATTAAGGAAGACATTCAGTTTTTGCAAAGTCCCAGCCATTCCCCACACGATGACAGGCAACATGCCAAGTACAAATACACGACGATCTTTAATTTCTAGGCAAGGCCGAGTCTGATGGCTGGCGTGAGAGAGATTTTGAACCACAGAGGCCTGAACATTAAGAACAGATAAGTGGAGTGTATGGAGGAGGCCATATTGGAATGAACTGATATATGGGGTATGGCTCTAGGCACTGATGTACTAAACAGGGAATAAGGTGATCGGGACAAACACGAAGGGATCCGCAAGACTGACGAATGACATTTCAAACTAACTTTCGAGAAGACCATTGCAACTGGCAGATGAAAGTGTACGTATAGGCAGTGTGGATGCTTCACCTGCTCTGGGGTATGTACAAACAACAACAAGCGCAATGACAACAAAAACAAAATCAACTACGACAACAGTAACAACAGCAAGAAAAACAATTATTTAATTAAAGTTATCGATAATATAAACACAACAACTACAACAACAACAACAGCAACAATAATAATAATAATAATAATAATAATAATAATGATAATAATAATAACAGTAATAATAATAATAATAATAATAATAATAATAATAATAATAATAATAATAATCTATCTATCTAGCCTATCTATAGTCAGACGCCATAATCTCGTAAGGGGTGGCTATATGCCTTTGAGGTACCGGTAGTTGTTTCACGGGGAGGGGCACTAACCCTCCTCCAACTAACTTGTTGACATAGGCAACACGTGTGCGTTGGTTATATGGTTACCACCAAGCGTTGTAAATGATTTCCTGGCTTACAGGAAACCATTAGGCTTGTCACACAATGTAAAGCCACCTGAAAAGGAATGAAGGGTAATAAAATGACATAAAGATGGGAGAAATAGGAAGAGAGGAGGGCAAACACATAAAAACAATGGTAAATGTGAAGGAAGAAGTAGGCAGCACTACATGATGTGAGTGGATGATGGTCGCCACAACCTACCATTAATAATATTAATGATAATAATATTCTTTTTATTGATATTTTTAATAGAAGTAGTAGTAGTAGTAGAAGTAGTAGTAGTAGTTGTAGTAGTAGTAGTAGTAGTAGTATTTGGTCAAAGACTACAGATATACTGTACATCCACGCCTCTCTCTCTCTCTCTCTCTCTCTCTCTCTCTCTCCCTCTCTCTCTGATTCCTTCCCTCTTAGCCCGAAAAGCTTCTCCCCTCGTCTCTTTCCACTTTTCATCCCGTCTTTCATCTCTCTCTCTCTCTCTCTCTCTCTCTCTCTCTCTCTCTCTCTCTCTCTCTCTCTCTCTCTCTCCATCAATCACCCACACTTCCTTCCATCCCTCCATAGATAGATAGATAGATAGTTTACATCTCCTCTCCATCTTTAACCTTACCCTTCTTCCTTCCCTCCTCAACGCCCTCTCTCCCTTCTTACCTTTATCATACACTCCTACTCTTCCTTTCCTCTTTTCTCACCCTCCCTCTCTTCTTTCCCTCCATGTCGTATCCCTCCTTCCCTCGCATTCACCCTCCTTTCGTAACCTCGACCTCATCCATTTCTCTTCACCCTTTTCACCCCCGTCAATTGGAGATGCAAAGCGTAATCTGTTATACATTAAATAACAACATCTCCAAAAGCCAGTGCAGTAAGCCTTCCGATATAAGTAATTTCCCATGTAGGCTATGCACTCTCTCTCTCTCTCTCTCTCTCTCTCCTCCCTGCCTCTTGGTCCCCATCTCACTAATTTAAGTGGCTTGGGTGTGTGAAATTAGGGGGTCGGTGTGATGTAGGTGGAGGTGGGGAGAGAAAGAGAGAGTGTGAGAGAAGGCGTGGGTTAAATAGAGCAAAGGTGAGAGAGAGAGAGAGAGGATGAGGAACATAATGGAGTATAGAATGAAAGACAAGGCGTGTGTGTGTGTGTGTGTTTGTGTGTGTGTGAGAGAGAGAGAGAGAGAGAGAGAGAGAGAGAGAGAGAGAGAGAGAGAGAGAGAGAGAGAGAGAGTCTCAAAACATTTCTGGACCTAGAAAATAGAGATTGCAAGGTAAAGAGATTCAGGGAGACACGGAAAGAGAGCTTATATGGGCCTTAAAAGAGAATGTGAGAAAATGTGGGAGACTAAGTAATGTGAGAGAGTATGAAAGGGTGTGAGAAAGTGTGAGAGAGTGAGGAAGAGACAAGATGAGTCAGTATGAGTGTGAATAATTAAACACACGTCTCAGAAGGAAAATATGAGTGTAGGAGAGTAAGCAAGAGAGACTGAGAATCAATTAGAGACTGGAAGAGCGAGATAGAGTGAGGAAGAGTGTAGACGTGTGAACATGAGTGAGGAAGTGCTGGAGAAATAAGTGTGAGTGTGTGTGTGTGTGTGTGTGTGTGTGTGTGTGTGTGTGTGTGTGTGTGTGTGTGTGTGTGTGATGGTGTCTAGAGGACTGCAAATGAAAGGGGAAGTGAGAGTGAGACAGACTGAGAGATTACGTGGGCAGCAGCATGAAAATGAAAGATTGAGAGAGAAAGAGTGGTGAGGGATAATGTTAACTCTCTTAAGTCTGGGACAACTCTAGTGTTCTATTCCGGCTTCCACCTGATGACTTTGAGAGTTAGTAATGGAACCTGAGAGTGTTAATACGGTAATACTGGTAACTGACCTTCCCACTGCCTAAGAAACTCTGGTAAACTAGTTATTCCCAGACGATTATGTTCACCTGTGGGTTTGTAATAAGAGCCTGAGAGTTATTAATCGTATATACAACACTTTCATGGTCTGGACAACGCCAGTGATCTTTTTCAGCCAGCTCCAAATGATTTTACTCAGTTGAAAGTGACACATGAGTCTGCTAGCTGTAACAAAGTACACTAACTGAAATATCGAGCGTTAGTACTGGAAATGGTTCAAGAATTTTTCGCAAGAAGGAAAAGCAGAGGGGGAAACTTCAAAACTTGTCCCCTTGAAAGATTAATAATCGAAAACCGTACTGAAGATCAGGTCATTAGGAATTGCCAAAACGACAGGAGGTCATAGGCGGAGAGAAAGGTAGTCTGAGGAAGACAGTTGTGTACATGAAGGACTGGGAGTACCGGTTAACTTTTGCATCGGTCATCTAGAAAGAAAAGGGTTAGAGTGTCAAGGTAGGCCGGGGCTGCCTGCTAGCCAAAGTGCCAAAATGGGGTTGGGATCAAATACAGAGTTTGGAAAAACGGTGACGATTAAAGAAAAGCAACAAGAACTGAGAAGAAAAAACAAAAGTGATGACAGACAGACGGACAGAAACGCAAGTAGCTGCAGCGGGAGAGATGCTGAAGGGCTTCAGTGAGAGGAGAGTTGATGAGAAGAAAGAACATTGATACCACCATGTTTATAAGTGCAGCATGTGGCGATCCTTCCAAACATGAGAGCTGTAACCCACATGGGGGCTAATGAGGTCCTTGTACACAGTAAACAAGTGAGTATTGTGAATGAAAACACAGAGTTGATATACAAGACCTAACAGCTGCCAAGTTGATTCCGTTACATAAATAATGTGATTTCTTCTCAAGATAGATCATGTCAAAAAGACACCGAGGATATTCAGAGATACATGCCTGGGTTGTGTGTTGTTGAATTTAACGGATAGTTGTGGGGAAGACTGTGGCGAGTTTAAAAACAGAGTAAGTGAGTTTTACAGATAGTCAAAGCACAAAGGTGTCTGTGTCTTCATATCGTAGTGCTGTAAATCGTTCATATGAAATAAATATAACCAGAAACAATTTCATATGCGGGAAAAATTCTATCTCTACTCTGAACAAACTTGTGAGACGATTCTAATAATATTTGCTAAACCCTCATTCACTGATTTCTGAGTGACTGTTGCCATGGACGCCGTGAAAAGCAGGTGGTAATGTGAAGGGTGGATCATCAATATGTGAACGAAGAGGGATCAGTTTATAACCCTCGTCATTTGTAAACAGAAAGATTGCTGGTGAGACGACGGAATTTATGGGAACACCTCTGTTGACAGGTTTAGACTGACTGTGTACAAGGATAACTACAAAATTACCAGGAAGGAAACATGAAATAAAGTAGAGAGGAGGGCTGGTGCCGCGTACACGTAGTGTGGATAGTAAATGTGTTTGCAAGACTAGGTATATGGCCACTGAGATGCATAGTCAAAGGATTCACCGAGATTTAAAAAAAAAATAAATAAATAAAAAAAAAGTAAGATCTCCATTGGAGCGCTTCTGACGGAAGTCATGCTGGCGTTCAGAATAATTACTTTGAAAATAAAATATTTCAAAATGCTGTTTTTGATTATAGACACAGACGTTTAAAATAACGATGTTTTTTTTTTTTTTTATGATGGACTCGTAGATGTTAAAATTCAGGAGATTCATATACTTGAATGACCGCTAAAGGACTGGGGACATTTCATCTTCATCAGGTCATGACAGGAGAGAGAGAGAGAGAGAGAGTAATCTTCCAGCAGGAGAGGGAATAATGAAGATAGACAAGAGACGAAATGCTTGCATACGAAGGGTGACAGCATGGAAGACCAATTCTTACTGAGAACAACAAGAGGGATCCCCTCAGGACCATAATATGCCTTAATACTAAAACCAGTAAATAAAGAAATTACCTCTTAAAAGCTAATTATAATAACGTCAGGCATGACGAAATCAGAAGGGGAGGGGGGGACGGAAGTGAAAACCTGGAATTGTTAGACAGAATCTGAAAACAGGATGCATGATTTCACGTTTGGGGTAGTAACCACCATCAAACATAAAGTTTACTCAATGAGATGACGTAAATGGAAGGAATAATCTGGTTCCAGGTGAAGGCGAAGGGCCTCGTCACACTGATATCGGAATCAGATTTTTTTGACGCAACTTGTCCGACTGTGTACGTTAGGACAGAAGCTGGACAAAAATATTCCATATCATTAATCCATCATATGGATACTCCATTCTCAGTTCCAACTATTATAAATATTAGACGGTGAGAACGGATGCCTTGGACGTAGCTTAATGAAGTGGATTGTTCCTCCAGTTTTACCCCTGCCAACGCGTTCGGACGATTTGCCCCAGAGTTTGTCTAGTTTTTCCTAGTGTTATGAGGGCAGTGAAGTAGCCTATGAGTGCTTCCAAGTCCACTGCCGTATAGTGCCACAGACTTTCCTCTATACTGTGGTCACTAGGCCTCATTGCATCTCAGTACATGCTTAATGAGATGTAACTAAAGAAAAACAATTCAGTGTAGCAAATCATTAGCAGTGAAATGGTTAATTAAGGCTATTTGAGACCACACTATATCCAAACGTTCTTCCTAAGGTGATTAAAAGTCGAAGAAATTCGTAGGCATTAAGTGGAAACGAAGCCATCTGACGGAGAGATTATACTGTCAACAGTCAGGAAAAGGTCATGTATGTTGCAAGTATATCAGTGGCTGAGAGAGAGAGAGAGAGAGAGAGAGAGAGAGAGAGAGAGAGAGAGAGAGAGAGAGAGAGTTTTATCAAAAATACAAAAAGTGGTTATTCTTCTTACATTGTACTTCCATGCTAACAGTAAATACCGTATAATGGTACAGTACATAATGTATATACAGCATATGGTTAAAGGCAATAGTACTTTGAGGCAGAGATGTTCTTGTGTTAGTTGTGAGGCCATACAACTATGTTTTGCTTAGTAGGAAGTCTTTTAGTTTTGCTTTAAATATATATATGTATAGGTTATGGGACTCTTTAATATATGATGGCAGCTCACCCCATAGTTTAGGACCTGCTGCTGAAAGTGATCTGCTCCCCGTGTCTGTGTTAACTTTCGGAATATATAAATTGTTTCGTTGCCTGATTGTGTTGCAGGTTATATTGTTGACGGTCGGGAGAGACAGGATGTGCTCTGGGAGGAGATTATGTAATTTTTTAAAGTATAGTAACTGCTAGGTTAAGTGTTGTTAGATATCCTACGACTAGAGAGAGAGAGAGAGAGAGAGAGAGAGAGAGAGAGAGAGAGAGAGTAGTTACGGAAAAGTGAGCAAAAAGTGAGAGAGTGAAAATGAGAAATGGCGAAAAAGAATGTGAGAAAGTGAGAGAAGGGATGTGGGAAAGTGGGCGTAAGAGGTGAGTGACTGTGGGAGTGAGAGAGGCATGTTTAGTGTGTGTGTGTGTGTGTGTGTGTGTGTGTGTGTGTGTGTGTGTGTGTGTGTGTGTGTGTGTGTTCTTGTGAAGTTGTAAGCTTCACTGTATATGACTGCCTGTAAATGCGACTGTGTGAGTAAGCATATGAACAAATAAACAAACACTTGAAAGGCCACATATGTTTATATAATTTCTCTCTCTCTCTCTCTCTCTCTCTTTCCCTCTCTTAGTCTTCACTACCTCTGATCTCATCTTTCCCCTTTAACATCCTCATCCGTCCCTCCCTCTCTTCCTTTTTCCCTCCTCTTCATAGTCTCTCTCTCTCTCTCTCTCTCTCTCTCTCTCTCTCTCTCTCTCTCTCTCTCTCAAATAAAACTAATACTGGAAATAAATGGTTCTAAATGGCTTCATAACAAAGAGGTCTTTCCTGGGTAGAATTAAACGTCAGACGATAGCACCAATGAAGAAAGGCATCAAGCTACTGAACATACTGGCAATTGGGCTAGTATGAGGTGCTATTTTATTGCATTCTTGCTATCTACCACAGGATAATTCTCTGTTTATCAGGACCTTCTACCAGTGTAATGATCTAGGAATCCTAATTGCCATTTCAATAAACAGTTACATTCCTGATTGTTTGGGGCGCCCACCATCCAGTCAGCTGATGTAGTGCTACCTTCAGGTGACTCTACACTGAGTGACATCCTACTAGTTTCTTGTAGCCTAGTATACCATCTAACGCTGTGTGGAATAAGCTTAATGAAATGGACCCCTATTCTTATTGTACTCAAACTGCTATATCTCCATACTGTGTTTATTTTACTGATTTGCAACAATAGTGTAACAATAGAACATGATGGTAGTCATGAATAAATGGTGTGAAAAGAATGTACAGCCACAGCACCGTTATTCCTGTCACTGAGTTATGTGAAATAAACTGCAATAGGGCAAAAACCAGGGCCAGGTAAGTGTAAAACAACTAAAGTGACCGAGTGGGTTATGGCCGTGGGGCTAAATATATCCCTAAGTGTCAACATCCGTGGCCTGGCTAGGAACTACTGCTCACATAATGCTATTCAGGGATGTGTACCTGGTTTCTTTCCCCTTAACTGATTAGACTAATTAGTCTAGGTCCTAAGAATCTACGCTCCCTCTGAGGATGGGTTTCGATGATGGATGTATGAACGAATAAATAGAGAAATATATAAGTAAAGCAAAGTGACCCGACGTCACCACATCTTGCCCGTGTCCTAAATTTGGGGTCCCCGACTCCCACCCTTACCCGTGGTGAATTTTCACCAAAATGGAAGCACTTCCTCAGTCTCACATACCCTCGCAGGTGTAAAGTGTGAAGATAATCCGTTCATCCGATCAAGAGTTAATCGATGCACAGACTCACAAATAAACGCCGACGATCACATACACTCCCTTAGCAGTAAACTGCGGGCGGGATGAATAAATAAATATGTAAATAAATATCAAACTATAACAACAATATTTACAAAAACATATGAGAGACTCCTATTCAGTTATGCTCCATCGATTATCCTCCTCCTCTCCTCCTCATCTCGCCCCTCGTCTTCTTCGTCCCTCTTTTTCATCATTCTTTCTCCTTCTCCTCCTCCTCCTCCTCCTCCTCCATCGTCTTCTTCTTCCTGTATCTACCTCCTCTTCATTCTTTTAATCATTACCTCTTCCTCCTCCTTCCCCTTCCCTTTATGCCTCATCCTTACACCTCCTTATCTTCCAGTCCTTTCAGTTTCGTCTGTGCCTCCTCCTCTTCCTCCTCCTTCTCCTTCTCTTCCTCCTCCTCCTCTTCCTCCTCCTCCTCTTCCTTCTCCTCCTCTTCCTCCTCCTCCTCCTCTTCGTCGTCCTCCTCCTCCTCCTATTTCTTATCTCATTCCTCACTTTCCATCTTTTGTCTTTCACTTTTTCTCTACATTTGTCTCTCTCTCTCTCTCTCTCTCTCACTTCGTTTAATCCCCTTCACCCGCTACCGGCAAACTATTTTCTTTACCATCAGACCTAGTGAGACCTCATACTGAAGAGGTTAAAAACGGCCTTCATTAAACTCTACAGTGCGATTGCGTCACTTTTTTTTTCCGTCTTGCTACCACCAGACGATTTAATTCTGCGTGGGATGCCCTTCAAGGCGATTTGTGTATGATTTCTTCTCACCCTTTCATTTACAAAAGGTCTCCCACATGCTGCGTAAGGTTGAAGGTCAGTAGTAAGAAAAATGTTAACGACGTCATTGTATTTTCTTTTTCTTGATTAATGAACACCTACAGTTTAACCTCTGAATTAAACTTAAAAAAAAATAAATAAATAAACTAAGAGCCAGCAAGGATAATCTCAACGAGCTTCTCATAATTTCTAATGCCTTTCATCTTTTACCGTGGCTATCTCCGAACGATATTACTCACCTCAAAATTATTCCTTCAAAATGTTATCTAGTTTAGTCTTGCACCGATCAGATTACAAGTATTGTATGCAGGTTAGGAGCGTAATCAAGTAATAAGCACTATAACGCTCGGCTTGCACATACCTAACGTAAAAGGACTGTTCTACTATACATGTTATAAGCCGTGTTTTATGGATCCTGAATGGCAACTGATCCCTAGGCCCGAGTATCTCCACTTTCTGTCACTGGAGGAATGCCCCACCCCCACCTAATGCATCACCAATGGTTATATTGTGGATGGCTTTTGGTGTGTAGGGTGAGTTATATTGTGGATGGCTTTTCGTGTGTAGGGTGAGTTATGCTGCGGATGGCTTTTGGTGTGTAGGGTGAGTTATATTGTGGATGGCTTTTGGTGTGTAGGGTGAGTGTGCATTGGGAAACTGTGTTGTAGTGACTGTGTTCGTGAGTGACAGATTTGTAAAGGCCATCAAAAGAACCTTGCCCCTTTAAATGTCCGCTCCTGGGGTGACCTTACCCAGAGCAGGACTAGTAAGTGTACGCTCTGCTTACCTGACCACAGGGGCTGCACCCTTGTGGAAATTAAGTTAATGAAAGCCATATGTAACCCCTTGATTAGGAAAAGTTACTCATAAGTTGAATAAAATCGTTTGAAGTCAGCAAGAGTAAACAAAATGTCACCATCATGAAGTGGATAAAACATTCCATTTACTAATTCACAGCAATGATTTTTTTATCTGCTTTATTCTGCTTGGGATTCATTGCTTTATGGAGCCTTCAAGAACCTCTTCATGCCGTGGATGCTTCTTCTCGACTGACCAACAGGTTGTACAGACTGTAGCAAGAATGAAATTATAATAACTTCTTGATAGTTAATGAGATATCATATTTATTAAAGCGGCGTCATTTTCACCTTGACTTGCTGTCCTGAACAGTTTACTTAACTTATGAGAGATTTTTTGAGTTGAAGCAGTTCAAATACAGCACGCACTGGCGCATTGCCTGGCTGCCGTCATTAAGGTGATCACCAGGTCAGGGTGGCGGTGTCGCTGCCACCGTCACAGAAACACGACAGTGGTCAAAACACTCCGTAGGTCATCAGTCTGGACAAAAATCACAGTGTTAGATATGGCACTCAAAACTGTTACGTCTGCAGAGTCGCTGAAAATGTTTGTCAGGGTCTGTCTGTCGTGTAGCTACATGGAAGTAAAAAAAGGTGTGCCAGAGCAGAATAAAATGGTCCGTTAGTAGCATGAACGAAGTCAAAGCAGACGTCATAATAATGACAGAGTTGACCACTTCAGTCCGAGAACGTAATTACCTCGGACAAAATTCTATGTTTTGTCTCTGATTTGTCTATTTGTATTTATGCATGTCTGTTAGTAGCATTAAAGAGAGACCACTGCATGGACTTCAACCAATTTTAGAATAGTAATTAAGGAACACCAGGGAACAAATAATAAAACTTTTGGTAAAAAGCAGTCAAAGGCCAAGGTCAAAATCGGAGATAGTTATAAGAAGGTATGCCCTCTCTGTCTGTTCTTGGTTTTAGTTGTTTCTCGTTGTTACTGTCCGGTAATACTAAACTTAGGAAGACAGCCTAATAAAGCTTCCGTGGTCGGGACAACCTGGTATTCCATTCGAGCTAACTCTAGACAGGTTTATTTTGCCGGATGGGTCAAAGAAATATAAGTGTGAATAAAGACGTTAATGTATGTTATATTAATCTCCTTCAGTTCGAGAAGTGTGTTTTTATTTTTTAACAATAATAATCAGAAAGTGACAGCAGTAAACAAACAAAAGACTGAAGATACGGCCTTAGCACTGACAATACTAGGACTCAGTCTCAGTTGAATATTAATTGGCTTTAACTGGAAAAAATTCAAGACTTTTCCCCACCATGCACTGGTTAATGATGACAATATCAATACTCACAACCTTTTTGCTCACTCTTATTGAATGAAAACATCTAGGATTTGGTGGAATATCTCTAGAGTTGCGTCGTTCATGAGAGGGTTAATGGTGATGGCATTAACACTCACGGGCTCCTTTATCCACACTCAGCTGGATAAAGTAGTCTGTCATTAGCTGGAATAAAATAACAGATAAGACGCGACTATGAATGTTAATGGTGATCAATACTCTTAGGCTCCTATGACTCACTCTCAACTCAGCAAAATTATATGGTATTAGATTGGACCAAAACACAAGAGAACACGTGGCCAATACATGGTTAACTGTGCCAATCCTAACACCCACAGACTCCTGACTCTTCCCACCCCAGTAAGTAACGTGTGGCGCTGGCTGGCACGAGAGGGCTAACACTACACTCACTGTTAAGACATTTATTTGTATTACTTCTGTTCTTCATGTAAACTTTCCCACGGCATTCCAGGGGTTATTTTCCAGAGTCCATGGATCTGGAAGGAGAAAAGAGGGACACAAAAAGGAAGTAGAGAGGACGAGGAGAGGAAGGAAGGAAATGAGAGAGAGAGAGAGAGAGAGAGAGAGAGAGAGAGAGAGAGAGAGAGAGAGAGAGAGAGAAACTTACGATTAATTCCCATCCACTGCATTAGGGTCATTAAATCAGACAATCAGTTTTTGCTAAATCACAACCTTCCCCTAGAATACTACCAGCAATCGTCCTTGTTACATCCAGGTTCCTAACTGTACTGCTGAGTGAACATGGACAAGGGGGAAATAAAAAAAAAAAATAAAAATAAAAATAAAAAAAAACTAGAATCGAGCCCATAATCTTCCAGTGTCGACAAGTAGCTGGTGGGAGAGCCTTTCTTTAGGAGTGATTCTATCTATCTATCTATTGCCAGACGCCATAATCCCGAACGGGGTGGCCATTTGACTCTGAGTTACTTGTTTTACAGGGAGGGGCACTAACCCTCCACAAACCCACTTGACACGTAGGGAGCACGTATGGTTTGGTTATATGGTTACCACCCAGCGTTGTAAATGGTTTCTTGGCTTACAGGAAACCATTTGGCTTGTTTCATTTTTTCACCTTAACTTGGTCCTGATTTTCGTCGTTTTGGTGCTTATTTCACGTAGCAGGTGGCGGAAAAAGACAATGCAATGTCTCTACATCCATTCTATAGCACTTTTTCGTGATCAACATCAAATTACAATGTTAATGTAGTGTTATAACCCGGCGTTCAAGATGGAGACGTGGCAATTTTTAGGCCAGCTCAGAAGAAAGAGTATAGTACATTAATGGTTGTCTTTGTTGTAGATTTACTGAGAGCAATGGTAAGGAATAGAGAAGGTAGCATGAAAAAGAAAAAGAAAAAAAATGGTAAGAAAGAAAGTAGTTACATTAGATTATGGCGATCCCCACTTTAACATATGGAAGTGAAGCTTGGATTCTGTTGGAAGGACGTAAATCAAGAGTACGTGGAACGGAACTGAGTGATTTGTGATGTGCATGTGGAGTTACGATGAGAGGCTGGCAAAGAGGATGTGATGGAGCGTTCAGGTGTTCCTGTGGGTGTGTTAGAAGGCATTAGGAGAAATTTCTTAAGATCGTGTGGCCATGTTAGATGAAAGGAGAATGAGAGACTAACTTGGATAGTGTATGTGAGTGAGATAGAGGGGGTAGGGGAAGAGGGAGGCCGAGAATGAGTACGAAGGACTGGGTAAAGAGATATATGAACAGGTGATTGAGCTGGAGAGAGGGCAGCCTGACAGGGGAGAAGGCAACATGGAAACAGTTCGTTTGTGGCAACCAACTCCGGGATTAAGGTGTTTGGTTGTAGATAGATAGATAGACAGATAGATATAGAGATAATTTTTTGCTGTTATTTATTTATGATACTTTTGCTGTGGCAGTAATTTTTGTTAATGATATTATTATTGTTTTGCATTTTAGTAGTTATTTTTATTTTTCATTATTGTACTTAATTTTTTGTTCTGCTGTGACTACTAATACTTCTGGTTTGCTTTTGTTTAAATTCGCTTTTTTATTAGTGTTGTTGTATTCTTTGTTGTTATTGTTGTTGGATGGTTTTATAGTAGTAGTAGTAGTAGTAGTAGCAGTAGTAGTATTTTGTTGTTGTTGTTGTTGCCGTTACTGGTTGTAGCTGTTATTATTATTTTCATTTTACATATGTGGCCAGAGAGAAGATTTTCTAATAATATTAAGGCTGAATGACCTCGCAGGGATCGTAAAGTTTGTGGAGCTTCTGTAAAACTCTCTCTCTCTCTCTCTCTCTCTCTTATGCGGTTCACTTGCCCAACGATTTATCTTTCCTCCTTTCCTGTCACTTCCTTCTTCCTCTCTCTCTCCTTTCTCCCTTTTCTCTCCTTCTTTCTTTTTGCTTGCTTCCTTCTTTCCTTCCTTCATTCATTCATTCCTCCTTCTTCTATCTTTGCTCCTTATCCTTTCTCCCTTTCCTCCCTTCTTCATTTCCCTCCCACTGCTCGTTCCTGCCTATTCCTGTTTCCTTCCTCCTCCTCCCCCCTTCTACTTGATCCCCTCCTCCTTGCTCCTCATCCTCCCTACCTTCTCCTTCCTTTCTTTTCCTCCTCCTTCTTCACTTCGTTCTTCCTCCATTTTCTTTACTTTCTCTCTTCACTTCATCTTCCCCTCTTCCCATCCCCTCCTTCCTATTTTGGCTCTTCCATAAATCTCTCTCTCTCTCTCTCTCTCTCTCTCTCTCTCTCTCTCTCTCTCTCTCTCTCTCTCTCTCACATTTATATATCTATTTGTTTATCTATTTATCTAATAACCTTCCTGTCAATGTGTTTGTCTGTCTGTCTCTAATAATAATGAACACTATCGCTTTAGTAACTACACACACACACACACACACACACACACACACACACACACACACACACACACACACACACACACACACACACACACACACACACACACAGACTGGAGGAGGGGAAGGAATGGTAGGAGGAGGAGGACGAATGATGAAAAACTGGCGGAGGAAGAGGAGAGATTGAGTAGCAGAAGAAGTACGGACTAACAAATGCTAATTCTCTCTCTCTCTCTCTCTCTCTCTCTCTCTCTCTCTCTCTTTCAGTATGTGTCTAGTCTTTTTTCCAACAATTACTTTTTAATTTTGGGTCACCAGGGCGACATCACTCGAGATTTTGTCAGTCTAAAAATTTTCCCCTCCCTCCCTTCGTCACTCCATTCTCAGTTTTCTTTTCCCTAACCAATTTCCCCCCTCCATTTTCTGCTTCTCTCTTTTCCCGCTCCTTGTCTTTCCTATTCTTTTTTTCCCCAACGTTCTCAATGCTCACTTACTCCTGTACCAACCACTCCTTTTCCCCGCTTCATGCCACACCTGACATCCCTCTGGTCATTGCTGTCTGCACTGTCATCTGCTCCTTTCTAGTCTCCTGTGTCTATGAATGCATCTTTCTCTTTACAGTCGTGTTCAGTCACCCGATCCTTGACCCTCTAGGTATTGCCAAGGTGGGCAGTAACTGGGAAATCGGAGCGTGGCGGAGATGCTATTTTGGCAGGAGGGAGACCTGATTAACACATTACTACCTGATTTCCTAAACAATATTTAGACTACAGTAATTATGTAAGGGTGTATGACAGTATCAGAAAAAAAAAAAATCTGTCTACATATATTTGGGAACAAGATTTTGTGTAGCGTGTACATACGTAAAGGTTTCATGGTGATTTAACTGCCATCGTGTGCCCTATTATGTCTTCCATGTTTGCGGGCTCCTGACCTTTGGTTCCTTCTTTCTTGCATTAAAAAAAAAAAATCTCCAACATGAGTCTCCCCAATCGGGCTGGCAGAGCACTACGTCTACTAATTCTCCAGATCTGTGTTCAGTTCCACTCAGAGTGAGAACATTTAAAAGTGCAGTAGTATTTTGTTTCATGCGACTCAACATGTTCCACCCGTCCAGGTTTCCTTGATGACATGCATATTTTTACAAACACAATCACTATGGCATAATTTCACATGAACATCTCTCCATACACTCCTATACTCTTCCACACATTACCCATGCATTAAACACTACGTGGGGAAAGTCACCTTCCCAGTGACAGAAAGCAGTGTTCCTCTGCCCAAGAGATCCGTTGCCTTTCAGACCTCATAATACCCAGCTTTAACAATGACAGTAGAGCTACCTGGGAATGTCAGGCATGTGCATTTCGGCTTTTACAAAATCTATCTATATACCTACAATAGGCTGCTTCTCCCAAGGAAAGGTAGGTAGCCGAGACAGGACGACACACTCCCAATTTACTCAAACACATTCATTCGCATCATAGCCCCAAAGGGGAGAAGGGACAGGTCCTCACCGCACCACACCGCGATGGTCTGGAACGATGAAATATTATACAGTGAACAGACTGCAAGTGTTAATTCAATTTGTAACATGTATAACACACGAAAAATAAATTATGCTACTGTGCCACGACTACAAAGAGAAAATGGATTCTACAAATCTTAGACGGTAAAGATGAAATCCAAATACAAGGAGGTATTTATATTCCACAAACATTACTAATCCATGCAACGCAGAAAACAATTTCTGCAGGGCTACCAAACAGAGATTTCCTAAACGAGCCACTCTATGCCGTCAACATCAGGCATAAACATGGTGTAATGTATAATAAAAACCTAAACTCTAACCTTAACTCCCTGTCCACCCCGTCACCTACAGCCAACCTCCTCTCACCCAGTTGCCAGCCACTGTGCCATCGCAGTGAAGGGGTGACGGTCGTGGCATCTCGTATAGCCGGTAAAGTTTGTTTGGTGTATATAACCAAATGCGGAAATCCGTCCACATCTCTTCTCTTCTGTCACTGCTGATTTCATTTATGCCTGAACTGGATGTATGTACTGGACAAAGGTACAGAATCACTCACAGATTACGCACCTCGATCCACTAGGCCACATTCAAGCGTCAAACTGTCTATTTTATAAGCTTTTCTAAGCTTAGGTCGTTATTAAGGTTGTTTGTTTGTACTATACTATTATCCTTACTCATATAACTATCAAACACTTCACAGTCAAAGTAATATATATTCAAATAAAAACGAAAAAGAAAAACGATGGGTACTAAACTTTGTTCACTTTATCTTGGCCTAAAATTGCTATCCCTCCACCTCCAATTAGTTTTACGCCGTGTCCCCTTTTGTCGATAAGGGCTAAGGCGTTGCCCCTGGGTAGAGGACTTAGGTTTGGAGCGTGTAGCATTTTATGACCGGATGCCCTTCCTGATGTCTACCAATGACCCATGGGTGGATTCGATCCTCCGACCCTTAGGTCAGAGCGGAACGCTCTAACCCACTGAGCTGACTTATAACAAAAGATCAACATTAATATGAAGCCAGTGACGAAGAAGTGCTGCAGAAAACTTGTAGAGCCACAGTATTGTCTTTTTCTGCCACTGAGCTATGTAAAAAAACTGCCAAAGGAAAAAAATCTGAGCAAGGTTAGAGTGAATGGACTATTGAGGAAGCACGGTGTTTTCTGTAAATTAGTTAGGCTCCTTTATAAATTCAGATCCGATAATCCAGCGATGAGAGACAGGCGGGACAGGCCAACAGAATTTCGCAATTGATTGTGCAACCACATATGACAATAACGATCTCTCTCTCTCTCTCTCTCTCTCTCTCTCTCTCTCTCTCTCTCTCCAAAATACTATGTTTTAAAATCATCTCCCTTCATTTGTTTTTCCTCTCTCTCCTTTACTCTCACTTCCAATTGTCTTTCCTCTCTCACTCTCTCCATTATTGCTTTCACTAACACTCATGTTTCATTTTATCCTGATATTGTTTCCTCATCTTTTATGCTCATTTTATCCAGTTTAAGATCCGTTCACTCTCTCATTCTTTTCTCCAGCATCTCCTCCTCCCTCCCTCCCTCTCTCTCTCTCTCTCTCTCTCTCTCTCTCTCTCTCTCTCTCTCTCTCTTTCACGGCCATGTTTTTGCTATCCTTCGACAGTTTTAATCAGTCAACGGATGATCACTCGGTGTGCTGGTTTAAACACACTTATTATTCCCATCACCAGCATTACTCCATTTATATATTATGCTTTTTTACTTTTTTTTTTATTGTTGACATCTCCACACGCATTCCAAACTATTATTTACAGAAAACGAGAGAGATTTCAACAGGAGGGGATACCTGTAGCCTCAATAAACCTCTTTATAACTGGATATTCTCCCGAGATGAAGAAAATCGTAAGAAAAGAGAAAGAATCCAGAATACATACAACCTCAGGTAGAATGGGTTAGGATGAGACGAATATTCTCAATTAAGGGAAGGTGTCTGTCTTGAAGCCCCCATATTCTAACAGCTGTTTATGGAAGAGTTGTGAAAATCGCATATGGTTAGTCTGCATTCCACGTTACAGAGCGCACGCAGCACCTCCCTTTTTACTATCGTTCTTCACCTTAACTTTGCAAAGATTTTCGTCACTTAGCAGCCTATTCCACGTAGCTCAGTGACAGAGAACCACAGTGCTCCAGCTATACGCCATTTCTGTGGCACCTCGTCGTGGCTGGTCTAATATTCTGTTGTAGTAAAAATCTATTGTTACAACTCTGCATTCAAGATAAAGAGATGGCAGATTTATTAGAAGCTAAAGTACAACGAGTACGAAGAGGGAGGGGGGGGGTAATCTTGCATGGCATATATAAGAGATATTTAAGTGAATGACTCAATATTTACTACACCCGCACTCGCGAAGTTAGAGCAGTCATATTTTAAGCCCGCGCGCATGTGTGTGTGTGTGGACTATATTTAGCTCGAGACAGTTTTGGACTAGAGGAGTTATATACAGTCTTTAATGACCTCTGAAAATATCATTCAAGCTGGACAGGACTACCTGCTGGAAACAATATTAAAATAGAAAAGATCACATTGTGCAGAGGGGGTTAACAAATGCTTCCAACCCATTCTCCACAACAAGTAGAGTGCCACAGGGTTCAGTGTTGGGCCTTAATTTGCTTTTCAAATAAACTGATAATGCTGAAGGAGATTTATTTTGTAAAATATCCAAATTGGCAGACGCTAGTAAAACTGGTAAAAAGAAAAGTTATATATTTACAGACGTAGTTATCTGGATCGGCTGCTTAACTGGTCCCAAACATGGCAGACAGAATTCAGTATTAGTAAATGCAAAGTGCTAAACATTGGAAGTAGATTAAAAAAAAAATCGTTCCTGACAAATATTCAAATTGATATGTAAACCACGAAAAAGACATAGGAAATAAAACAAATGATATGCAATCGAAGAAACAGTGTATGGAGGCTGTTAAGAAAGGCAACATATTACTCGGATTCACAGGTGGAACTTTCGAATATAAATAAAAAAATATCCTCACTTTGTTAAATCCACTAATAGGCACACACTTAGAGGCTTGTGTTCAATCAGTTTTGGTCACTTTATCTCACTCACACACACACACACACACACACACACACACACACACACACACACACACACACACACACACACAGGAGAGGATTAATTCAGGTATTCAGAATATTAAAAAAACATGATAATATGGCTGTCGAAAACTATCTTCAAATTAGATCAGTCGAATAATTCCACAGGTAATGATCATCAGATTATAGGGAAACGATTGCGGAAGAAGCTCAATATTTCTTTTTCAGTAGAGCAGTAAGTACATGGAACTAATGTCTTACAGTTTAGTAAACGGTGTTACAAGACTAGCCGTGAACAATCGTTGGAAAAGTATTTACCCTTTAACCCTCAGTATATATATATATATATATATACTTTCGACGTAAGGTTACTTTCCGTTTCGGTTTAGTGTAGATTCAATTTCCATTGGTTCTTTTCTACGAACTTCCCATGGCAGTATATCTATGCTGCACAGTGGTCCTCGCTTTTTCCTGGGGGCTTCGACTGGTAGGCTTGGTGGGCAGAGGGAGGAGGGGCTTCCTGCTTTTCTATCTCTGCCTTTAACACATAAAACAGTTCAGCTTGGTACACTCCTCCCCATAAAAAACAGCCTCGATAGGTCCAACAAGCCTGATGCTGTTTGCGTTTCTTTGTATTCCGTTGCACAAGGGCTCTGGAGAGGGACGCCTGTACGTGGTGGCACCGGTATGACAGGGCGGTGGATCAGCCTGGTAATACAAACGTCCCTCTTTCCTTCCCTACCACCAAAAGGATTGTAGACTTTGGAAAAAAGGTATCTTCAGCCTGCAGTCCACTGGGTACACGTTCAGTGAAGCCTGGGGTTCCGGCAAATATTATTACTACTATTAATGTATCCCTTAACCCCTTCAGTTCAAGGACACACTTTAATTCTTACCCCCTCAAGTTGACTGTTCTCAGAAAAAACGACACTACTTGAAGTGGAGTGTTCGATACAGGCGCCATTATCCCCTTCATTACCAGCCTCCTCTCTTGTTAGAAAAATATTTGATAGGAAAGAAAAACTGCAAAACTATGTCACCGTACGGAAAGGGTTGGGTTGGGTAACATGAACTGCCAGGAATGATAATAATGCAGCGACACCATCACACAGAAAAATTAATCATGTAGGCCTGACCACTTCTATGAGGTTAAAGTCTGTGTGGTCTATGCATCTACATAGCACTGTGCAACTCTCTCTCTCTCTCTCTCTCTCTCTCTCTCTCTCTCTCTCTCTTTTCTACCTGCCTCCCCTTCCCCTCCCTCCTTCACCCTTCACCTCTCTAGCTCCTTAACTCTCTCTCCCTTCTTCCATTCCTCCCTCCATTCCTCCTTCCCTCCCCCCTCCTGCCCTCCCTCTCTTCTTCCCTCCCTTCCTCCTTTCCTCCCATAAACCTTGGCGAGTCTTAGTGATGGAGGGAGAAAAGAGAGGGATGGAGGAAAAGGAGGCAGAGATGAAGGGACGAAGGAAGGAAGGAGGTAGATTTAAGAGAGAGAGAGAGAGAAAGAGAGAGAGAGAGAGAGAGAGAGAGAGAGAGAGAGAGGGAGAGAGAGAGAGAGAGAGAGAGAGAGAGAGAGAGAGAGAGAGAGAGAGAGAGAGAGAGGGAGGAGGAGGAGGGGAAAGAATGAAGATGGGAACGAAGAAAGGAAGGACAGAAGAAAGAAAAGGAAGAATTAAAAAGGCAGAAAATCAAGGCTTACATTTACGTCTGTTTAATACTAGAGAGTCAATAAGGAAGACAGATTTTCCCAAGCTACATTGTTCTCCTAGAATAAAACCAGCCGCAGACGATGTTACATCCAAGTCCCTAATTCTCTGGCAAGATAGGAAGAAAAACATGGTCTCAGGTAAATATTCTCCATGGGTAAGGAAGCTCCCTAACACATTTTCCTAAGCGATTAACTTTTCTTATAACACCAAGCTATCCCTTTCAGTGTTATTTAAGCCAATATCACCATACACTTCGTAAATAACGTTCGAGAGGATACATGTCCAAAACTAAATCACCAAGTACGAGGTGTTTGGTACCCTTCCTAAGAGACGGGTATACCAGCCATAGACTCTGATCTGCACCAGGATAGATCTGGGGTTCTTTTACACCCGAGTTGGACGTGCTGACCAGTGGCTTCTGCTGGGGAGGGTGAAGCATACGAAGGTAGAGAAGGAAAAGGAAGAAGGAGGAAGGGAAGAAACGAGAGAGAGAGAGAGAGAGAGAGAGAGAGAGAGAGAGAGAGAGAAAGAGAGAGAAAGAGAGAGACAGGCAGACAGACAGACAGAGACAGAGACAGACAGACAGACAGACAGATATAAAGTAAAGAGAAGGTAACCAAAAGCGAATGGGAGAGGCTGGAAGGAGAGAGAGAGAGAGAGAGAGAGAGAGAAAGAGAGAGAAAGAGAGAGACAGGCAGACAGACAGACAGACAGAGACAGAGACAGACAGACAGACAGACAGATATAAAGTAAAGAGAAGGTAACCAAAAGCGAATGGGAGAGGCTGGAAGGAGAGAGAGAGAGAGAGAGAGAGAGAGAGAGAGAGAGAGAGAGGAGAACAGAAGGAGAAAGAAGAATGGAAGGAAGAAGAAAAGGGATAAAAGGAAGGCAGGGAGGGAGTGTGAGGATGGGAGGGAGGGAGAGTAAGTTTAGGAGAGGGAGGTGAAGGGTGAGAGGGTAGGGAGGGAGAGGGAGGGAAGGACGGAGGTAGGGGAGGCAGGGAGAAGAGGAGTGAGTTACATGCTAGGTAGGAAAGCTTTGCAAGAAGGGTGGGAGGGAGAGAGAGAGAGAGAGAGAGAGAGAGAGAGAGAGAAAATGACAGGTAGATAGAAAAATATAAATGGTAGAGAGAGAGAAAAAAAGATAGAGAATGATAGGTAGATAGATAGAAAAATATAAAGAGAGAGAGAGAGAGAGGGAGAGAGGGGGGGGGAAGAGAGAGAGAGAAAATGATAGGTAGACAGAAAAATATAAAAGGTAGAGAGAGAGAGAGAGAGAGAGAGAGAATGATAGGCAGATAGACAGAAAAATATAAAGAGAGAAAGAGAGAGAGAGAGAGAGAGAGAGAGAGAGAGAGAGAGAGAGAGAGAGAGAGAGAGGAAATGAGATGCAGGAGTCATAGAGGGAGGGACAAGACGGTGTAAGATGGAAGAAAGGGAGAGAAAGAATGAGGGAGGAAGGAAGGGGGAAATGAAGGAAGGAGGGAGGAAAGGAAGGAAAGAGGAAAAGAAAGAAAGGCGGGAACGGAATGAAGGAGGGAAAGGAATGAAGGAGGGAAGGAGGAAAGAAAGAAAGAAAAAATGATAGAAGAAGGGAGACGGAAGCAAGAAACAAGTGGGAAGTAACTGGAAAGTGACGTTGAGAATTAAAGAAACAAAGAAGGATGAATGAGAGGAGGAAGAGAGGTAGGATGGAGGGAAGGGAAGAGAAATGAAAAAGGAACTCTTAAGGAAGGAAAAGGGGATGGGAGGGAGGAAGGGAGATGAAAGATGGATTGAAGGAAGAAGGAAATGAAGAGGCGCGAAATTGAAAAAGGGAAAGAAGCACTGTGAATGGAATAACATGGGAATGAAGGCATGAAAGAAGGAAGGAAGAGTGGAGAGAAGGAGTAAGAAGAGGAAGGAGGAAGGCAGCAGGAAGGATGAATGGATAAAGAATGATCAAAAGGGAAGGAAGGAAAGAAAAGGAAGAAAGGAAAGAAGGACATAAAGGTAGAAGGCAGGAAGGAAAGGAAGGAGAATTTGTGGGAGGAAAATAAAGGAATGAAGAAAGAAAAGATGGAAAAACGATGGAAAGAAGGAAGACAGGAAGGCAACAACAAGGAAGAAAAGAGGGATGGAAGGAGGAAGAAGGAGGGGAGTAGATGAAGAAAGAATGAGAGAAGAGAAAGGAAGGAAGTGAGGGCGGAAGAGGGAAAGAATGAGAGAGGGAAGAAAGAAAGATGAAGGAAGAGAAAGTTGAAAGAAGTGAAGGAGGAAAAGACAGAGTTGGAAAATGTAGGTCAAACAAAGGAGAGAGGAGAGAAGAAATGATGGAGGGAGGAAGAAGGAGAAGGGGATAGGGATGAAGGAAGGGGGAGAAGAAGAGAGAGGGAAGAAAGGAAGGTATGAGGTACGGAGGAGGAGAGGGAGGGAGAGAGGGAAGGAGAGAGGAAGGGAAGGACGAAGTGTACCTTTTTTATGTTGACCGTGTAACGAGAGAGAGAGAGAGAGAGAGAGAGAGAGAGAGAGAGAGAGAGAGAGAGAGAGAGAGAGAGTATACGGAGAAAACAAAGATAACAATAAACAGAAATAAGAGCAAAAATAACAAGGATAAAAAGAAAAATGACAAAAAAAGGCATAAAAAGGAAGGAAGGAAGGCAAGAAGGATTTGATATATGGAAGGAAGAGGAGAGGGTGAGAGGAGAGTGAGGTGATGGAGGTGACGGGGTGAACATGGTGGTGATGAGAGAGAGAGAGAGAGAGAGAGAGAGAGAGAGAAAGAACAAAAATATGTAACTAATATTTACCTACTTTGTAGCCACAGTAAGGAAGCTTCGCCATAACTATTCATGGTATTATAAGGTATGAAATTTTGGCGTCATAAACAAGTCTGTGACCTTTGTAAGTAGTTCAAGGTCATTCATATATGGAGCATGTACTTAGATGAACATAAGGTAGCTTCTTGAATAATATCAACAAGATCTGAAGACAAAGGTGTGGAAGGACGCATGAGTACATTTTACATTTGTCTCGATAACTGTCGAACTGTATGCTTAACTGTAACCATATTCCTTTCAGATAGTAAGAGGAACCACAGCTATGTTTCTGCAAAGTTACAGCTTTGCGGTTTTTGTGGTTAGCTCTAAAACGTGAGACAAAGAAAACACTGGGCAGATTAGAATTGGTACTTCCCATAAGGTTAAATGGCAAAATACTCAGCCAAAATTATTCAGGAAACATTATTATCACAGGAATTTTTAACCAAATAACTATATCTCAATTAATTTCTGTGATATTTCAATTTCAAATATGCAATTTTTGCACAAAAAAAAGTAAATCACCTTAAAAAATGGGTCAAGGCCATTTTTATTTGCACAAATCCTTGGGTTACCTCTTCATGTGTAATATCAAAGTCAAAGAAAGAAATATAAAGGAAATAATAATAATAATAATAATAATAATAATAATAATAATAATAATAATGATAATGATATCATGAAAACAAGAAGCTTCACCATTTATAGGGAAAAGCTTAATAATACTTACGAAAACAAGCTTTGCCATTTATATGGCGAGGCTTAATAATGTATGTGTGCCTGTGTGTATGTGTGTGTGTGTGTGTGTGTGTGTGTGTGTGTGTGTGTGTGTGTGTGTGTGTGTGTGTGTGTGTGTGTGTGTGTGTGTGTGTGTGTGTGTGTGTGTGTGTGTGTGTGTGTGTGTGTGTGTGTGTGTGAGAGAGAGAGAGAGAGAGAGAGAGTGCCGCAGAAGAGCAAGAGACTCAACAGTGTCATTGATGGAAAGGTTGATGAAACGTTTTGTTTCACACACACACACACACACACACACACACACAGAACCCTAGTATGCTATTCCAACTTATGACAGACGATTTTATTCGGCTTAAATAACAGTAGAGGCCTAATAGTGTTAATGCTGTTAGAAGTGATTTTGTGATTATTTAGTTTCTAGTATTCTTTTCTAGACAGCACCAGACCATTTTCTTCAGTGAGAGTGATTCACAGAAGCCTTAGTACTGTAAAAGATGAAAATATTTTGGTCGTAATAACGCTAGCACTGTCTTCCATCCACCGGTAGACGGTATTATTTCGCTGAGTGAAGATGAGAGTCTAAGGGTTTCAATACTGTCACAATTAACTTCTTACCACTCTAGTATTTTGTATTCAAACGATTTCACTCAGCTGAGAGTGAATAAGGAAGCCTGAGAGTATTATTATTATTGCTATTTGCAGTTCCACGGTCAACACAACTCTGTAAAAGCCAGGCATTTTCTTTAGCCGAGTGAATATAGAAAGATAAGAGTGATGATAATGTTCCGTTATGGCAGTACTGAATAAAATGAAGACAGTTCAGGAAGTAACAAAACTCTATGGGACGTTGTTGCTGGTAGATTGAACAGGAACACAGACTCTCGCTCTTGCTACCTATTGTCTGTCTGTTTATCTGTCTGTCTGTCTCTGTCTATCTGTCTCTGTTGACATGTCAGTCTATATCTGGGAGTTTTAAACCCTGTCATCCAATAGCACCTTTCTCCACTTCACTCTTGCTGCAGATTATGATCATATTAAGAGATTTTTCGAACTGTACCAGTCAACTACTGCCTTTTGTTGCCCATTAGCTGAATAAAATTCCATGGAGATATTGTGCTTAGAATAAAAAAACAATACCTATATTCTTATGACGATTAAAGTAATCCCGGAGGCGCTGGTCATAAACAAATCGTCTCCATGAACTTGCTACAACAGCATTTATAAATCAGAGCAAAAATGTGTAATCAAGGCACGGATGAAAGAAAAAAAAAAAAGTGAAATATGAAAATTATGGATTTGTACTTGACTAAGCTAAAAACCTTTGCTACGTGGGGAGCATCAGCAACTACTTTACCGAAATCCCATAAGAAGGATAACTACGGGCCGCGTTTATGTCATCAAAGCAGTGTGTAAGACTGCTTTTTATCCGTATATAAGAGTACCGTGCTCCAGATTTGACGTACTAACTGGAGAAGGTTGAAAAAGACTATATCAACAGGGGTCCAGTTCTCAGCCGCTAAGGACCGACAGTTACTGATAACCTTGTGGGTGAATTATGAGCTCATTTTCGCCAGTCAGGTCATCAGCAATTGCAGCCCCGTAACGACTGAGGATCGGACTCGTATTGATATAGCATTTTTACTCAAACTTAGTCCCAAAATAAACTCCTGAAGTTAGTATGTCAAGTTCCAGAACACCCTGTTTTATTGTCTTCACTTATACTGGTATCAACAAATTTACAATTAATTTGGCGTGAATATCAATGTGATAACACACACACACACACACACACTCACACACACACACACACACACACACACACACACACACACACTTGGTCTATGATAACAATTATTTGTTTATCATCTAAATTAAGATCTTTTAAAAATACCTTTTCAGAAATCAGAAGGGAATGCAAGACTACCCGTGGAGCATCGATGACAGAACAGATATTGAAAGTCAAAAGGAATTATTATAAATATTTGTCAGAGGACGCGACATTACCAAAGCTATGTAAGAAGAAAAGAGGCAGGAAAGAGGCTGAAGTAAATAATTATGCTAATGAGGTTTAGGGCCAGGTGCCAATGAGAATAAGAACAGCCCGAACTACACCTGTCACTGAAATTCTAATTTAAGGTTATATCTGGTAGAAGGAATATTCGGTTTAGCATGATTCAAAGAAAAATTATATACTGCTTTGTGATTTAGGAGGAAAAGGACAGTGGCACGTTTTGAGCATCATTTGCACGACACGGACAACATTAACCAGTTCAGTGACATATTTTGTACGAATAATTTTTGGAGAGGTGTATGAGAGAAGGGGATGTGAGCTGGGGGGAGGGCAGTGAAATAGTGGGGAACAGGGCGACGTGGAGGAAATTTGTTTGTGGCCACCCCTTACGGGATTAAGGCGTCTGGCAATAGATAGATAGAATTTTTGTTATTAACTGATGATTATATTAAGCTTTGGAGTGGCAATTTGAATTGATGGGCTTGCATATAATCATGAATGTCGTCATTTGTATGACGCTTTCCTAAATAACTAAAATCATCGAGAAATAGCCATGAAGATAAAAGCAGGTCATCAAATTGCAACGATTCATGCAAGGGCCTCTCTCTCTCTCTCTCTCTCTCTCTCTCTCGTTTACAGCAGCTCCACGCGATTTTTTTTTTTTTTTTTAGGGCATTCCTGAAGCGAAATAGGCAAGGAAGTTGTACAAACCTCTACAGTTCTGCTTCTCCTTAGCTGAAGAAAAACACCTGAAAGTAGTAAGGGAAAGAAGAAGAAAAACTGAGAAAAACACATCACAGTGAAGGTCGATACCCTATATAACAGTACGTGTTAACCAACTTACATGCAACTCACTCCCTGACATGTTAAATTACGATATTCTACATCCCATATTCACCCAAACACACCATCAGTTATACCATTCAGCCCAAAGATGGCGTTAAGAATTTAATTTTGCTGCTAGAAAATGTTTTTATGCAGTTCAAGAGAGACGTTATGCTATAAAGGGATTAATGAAGGCTATACCTAACCCATTCATTTCACTGTATCCTACAGGTAATAAAGTCTCGAGGTAGTAAATGTTTATCAGTAAAAACACGAAATCGCACTGCAGTTATTAAATCCAATACACCGGTGCCATTATGTCCACACCAATGTACTGTATACTCCACCCTTGTGACAAGTTCATTATACTCGCCAACCATTATATTAAACCAACCATATTCTAAACCCACTGTTCATGAAAAACATCAGAAGTTGAACCTAATATAGTCAACATGGTAGTATGTTAGAACCAATTTACAGGTATTTTGAAACCCCAGTATGCTATTCCCGACATACCAAGGCATATTAAAGAAACAGTATGTTAAACCCGACATGCTCCCCCACCCGATACACATGCCGATACGTTGAAACCGATCGAGCCCAAAAATCAGGGTGGAATCTTGAATGCTAAAATGTGTGAGAGATATCGGGGATGGAGTGAGGTTAACAGTGAGGCAGGGCGGCGTGGAGTGGAGATAACACGCCCTCTCTCTCATCACTCAACAGGCAGGCAGGGGGAGAGGAAGGGAGAGAGGGAGGCAAGGAGAGGGGAAGAGAAGAAGGGAGGGAGGGAGAGAGGGAGGGAGGTAAAGAGGGGGACGGAGAAGAATGGAGAAGGGAGAATGATGGTTGGAGGGCAAGAAGGAGGAGGTGAGGGAAGAAGAACTGGGAGTAAAGAAAGGAGGGAGGAAGGGACAAAGGTAAGAGAGAGAGAGAGAGAGAGAGAGAGAGAGAGAGACAGACAGACAGACAGACAGTGTGTGTGTGTGTGTGTGTGTGTGTGTGTGTGTGTGTGTGTGTGTGTGTGTGTGTGTGTTTGAGCTGGCCTTAATGGAGTAGCCTAACCAAGTCTATCAAATTTAATCCTAAAATACCCTAACTTAGCCTAACCATACGTAATACTAGCAGCAACTTTCGATAACTCAGTATATATATATAATTAACGTTGTTTATAAATACACATAGGTTACGTTACGTTAGGCTACGCAGGTATCTTTATAAGTTGGCAAGTGACCGAAGTTATGTGAAAGAGAGAGAGAGAGAGAGAGAGAGAGAGAGAGAGAGAGAGGAATGCAATATGTGTACTGCTTCACTTCCTTGGCAACAACTATGGTTATGTGGGAGTGACGGGGGGTAGAGCTGGATATGTGGGGGTGTGATCAGTGTTGGGAAGACGAGGACTGTGACGGGTATGTGAAGGGGAAGAGGAAGTCAGGATATGGTAGCGGAAGGGGGAGAAGGGGAATATGTATGGGATGAGGTCTAAGGATATGGTTAGGGATGACAGACTGAGGATGAAGAGAAGGGAGAGGCACAGGGGATGGAAAGGAAAAGAAGATAGGAGAAGAAGGAAAGGGGGAAGGGGAAAGAGGAGAGAAAGGCCGTGAGGGGAAACGGGAGGGAAGGGCAAGGGGAAAGATAAGTGAGGAGGGGGGAGGGAGATGTGAAGGGAGAAGACTGGTTTAAACAGGATATGGGTGTGGGAGGGAAATGATGAGGAGAGATGGACAGGTGGACAGGGAAGGGAGGGGTGGAGGAAGAGAGGGAGGTGGGGAGGGGGGAATGGAGAAAGGGCGAAAGGGATGAGGATGGGGAAGGAAGAGTGTGAGGGAGAGGTGGTAGGGGGAAAAGGGAAGAGGGTAAGAGAGGTTGTTGTTCTTGCTTAACCCCCGTCCGTCTGATCGAGAAGACTCGTCGACCGCTCGTAAGCAACTGCCATTATGGGGCTGTCCCAGTGGCTCCCTACATCGATGACGTTGTGCCTGCACCTTTGTGTGACATGTGTTGTGCAGTGCTCCATTACGTGGATTATGTTACGTGGGTCTATTCTGGAGGCTGGACACGCGTCCTCTTTGATCCTACCCAAGCCAAATCTAAGCTGGTGGATGAGTATGGCTGGGTGATGTTCTGCTCCAAGGCTCGGTAGGTGAACTCGATCATGTCTATTTAAGGACACCTCCGAAGGGTGGATATCAGGAGGGAGGCTTATAATATGGTGTACTGGTCGAGGTGTTTTACTGTCCATCGCATGAAATGAGTATGTAGGTGCTTCTGCATTGAAATGCTGGAATGCCTGGAAGCGAGATGTTGTTGTAAAGGGTCTGATAATGCTTGTGTGGTGATCGTTTGACGTGCCTAGGTGTGCTGTGTATCTCTGTCACGTAATAACAGGGGTGTTGCGCATTGGCACAGGCTGCTGCATAGAAATATGTGCTTCTCATATCAAGGTAGTCTTCGACAGGGAGGACTTCATTTTCAAGAGTAAGTGGGCTGTGGTAGTGGTTTAGGTGCAGCAAATAATGATGCGTAAGATGCAGTTCTGTGTGGTTTACAAAATGTAGTACTGAGTATTAGACAGGGTGACAGCCCACGTCGGGGAGGCACAGGATCTTACTGATCTATTTGCAAAGTAACGAGAGTGTCCCTTTTTTGTTCCCCAAAGTCTGGCTCTGTAGTTGCCCTGAGTACTTAGATGTCTTGTACCTGGTGAAGAGAGGTCAAGATGGGAAGGGAGGGGGTAGGGAGGGGTGAGAAAGAAATAGAAAGATGAGAGACAGGTGGATCAGGAGAAGGAGAGGGGAACCAGGAAGGAAGAAACGGAGAGAGAGCTGCAAGGGGGAACCAGAGGTAGAGAAAGAATGGAGGGAGAAAGGATGAGTTTGGGGAGATGATGTAGAGAAGGAGTGGAGGAAGGGAGAGGAGGAGAAGGAGAGAAAGGCAGTGGAGAAAGGGAGGAGTAAGAAAGTAGTTGGAGGGTGACGTTTAGGGGATTATCGTAATTGTTGCTGTTCCTGTTGTTGCTTAACCCCGGACTGTCTAGCTAAACAAACCCGTCGACCGTGGGTACGTAACTATTTCTAAAGTGCCGTCTTGCAGATCCAGCTCAGTATGTATTGTACACCGTGGAGGAATCCGGCGCCCCCATCTTGTTAACAACATCTGACCAGGGTCAGACCAGTGTAATTCCCACGACGAGCAGCAGAGAAATATGGGCAAGTTTGACTCTCGAGTGGAAGCTGCAGGTACACCACCCTCGGTGGACAGCTCCACCACAGGTAGGCTCCTCCACGGCGCCACCTTTCATAGTAAAGAAGACAGCATTGTTACCACCACGGGACCATGAGTTCTTATGTCTCTGGCTCCCTCAAGATTTTTTTTTTTTTTTTTTTAATGTAGACCCTGCTTAATGATGGTATTTTTAATTTCTGCAACAAACAGCTAAATAAAGCATCTGTTGAGAGAGAGAGAGAGAGAGAGAGAGAGAGAGAGAGAGAGAGAGAGAGAGAGAGAGAGAGAGAGAGAGAGAGAGAGAGAGAGAGAGTACGGAGAAATAAAAAAAACGACGGATTGTAGATGAACCCCGTCACTAAGTTATCCGTGTCATATATTAATCCTGCCAACACCTGAGTATATTAATCCTGTCAACACCTAAATATATTAATCCTGCCAACACCTGAATATATTAATCCTGCCAACACCTGAATATATTAATCCTGCCAACACCTTTTTTTATTTTTATTTTTTTTATGCTAGGAAGAAGGAACCAAAGGCCATGAGCCCGCAATAACTGTTCCTTCCAAGAGAAAAACAAAATACAAGAGAGAGCCAAATTCAAGATCCGATCATTTCGAGATGCCTGGACACACTGCGTTTGAAAGACTGGAGATCATAGGAAACAGGAAATACAGACAGAAGGAGAGTTCCAGAGTTGACCTGTTGCATAAATGAAGGACTGGGAGTAACGGTTACCTCTTGCATTGGAGAGTTGGACAGAAAAGGGATGAGAGCTTGCTGCTAGACGGGTGCTACGCAGACAGTTCAGAGGAGCAATTACCACTGAAGTAGCGACAGAAAAGAAATTCAGATGCAACAGTGCGGCGAAGAGACAGAAGTTGAAGGGAGCCAGTAAAAGGAGGAGAGTTGATAAGACGAAAAGCCTTTGACTCCACCCTATTCAGAAGAGCTGTATGTGGGGAGCCTCCCCACACATGAGAGTTGTACTCCACACAGGGGCGAAGGAAACCCCTGTATAGAGTCAACAATTGTGCAGGGGTAAAGAAGGAGCAGAGTCGGCTTAGCACACCCAATCTCTTGGAAGCAGATTTTACTAGAGATTTAATATGATCTTTCCAAGATAAGTCCCGAGTGAATGAAACCCCAAGCATGTTCAAGGATGATGCAGGATTAAGCTGAATATTATTAAACATTAGTGGGTACACCTGTGAAAGATTTTGTCGGGTTGACAGGTGTAAAAACTGAGTCTTTGATGCATGAAAAACAACCATATTATTTTTACCCCAGTCAGATACGAGCCAAGTCAGACATTAGGTGTGCCATAGCCTAATCCCTTGTTTGTTGAAGTAACTGCTGAGATGGACGTTGCGGGAACCGAATGGAAAGGTGAAGGGTGGAGTCATCAGCATAAGAGTGGATAGGGTTAGAAGTACAGCCTAGAAGGTCATTGATGAATAAAAAGAAGAGAGTTGGTGATAGGACAGAGCCCTGAGGAACACCACTGTTAATAGATCTAGGAGAAGAACGATGGCCGTCTACAACAGCGGCTATAGAACGACCAGAAAGGAAGCTATAGATGAAGGCACAGACTGAAGGATAGAAACCGTAAGAAGGCAGTTTGGAAATTAAAGATTTATGCCAGACTCGATCTAAAGCCTTTGAGATGTCAAGTGCAAGGGCAAAGCTTTCTCCAAAGTCCCGAAAGGAGGATGACCAGGAGTCTGAAAGGTAGGTGAGAAGATCGCCAGTGGAGCGTCCCTGACGGAACCCATACTGACGATGAGAAAGACGGTTGTGATAGGAAAGATGCTTTAAAATTTTTCGATTAAGAATTGACTAGAAAACTTTTGAGATACAGGATGTTAAAGCAATTGGACGATAGTTAGAGGGTTGGGAATGGTCACCCTTCTTTGGGACTGGCTGAATGAGAGCAAACTTCCAGCAAAGAAGGAAAGGTACAAGTTGATAGACAAAGCCGAAAGAGTTTACCTAGGCAGGGTGTATGCACAGAAGCACAGTTCTTGAGGACAACAGGAGGGACTCCATCAGGCCCATATGCCTTGTTAGTACTGAGGCCTGTTATGGCAGAAAATACATCAACTGAAGAAATTTTAATGTCAGCCATGAGGAAGTCAGTCAGAGGGGGGAAGTGATGGAGGAACAGCATCGGAATCGTCTAAGGTGGAATTAGAGGAGAAAGTCTGAGCAAAGAGATCTGCTTTATTAGTAGAAGAAATAGCTACAGAACCATCAGAGTAGAAAAGAGGAGGGAAGGATGATGAGGTAAAGTTGTTAGAAGGTTTTTGGCGAGGTGCCAGAAGGAGCAGGAAGAATTTGAGTTGGAGAGTTGAGAGCATTTAGTACGGATGAAATTATTTTTAGCAGAGCGAAGAACAGACTTAGCACGATTCCGGGCAGAAACGTATTATTATTAATCCTGCCAACACCTGAATATATTAATCCTGCCAACACCTGAATATATTCATCCTGCCAACACCTGAATATATTCATCCTGCCAACACCTGAATATATTCATCCTGCCAACACCTGAATATATTCATCCTGCCAACACCTGAATATATTCATCCTGCCAACACCTGAATATATTCATCCTGCCAACACCTGAATACATTAATCCTGCCAAACCTGAATACATTAATCCTGCCAAACCTGAATACATTAATCCTGCCAACACCTGAATATATTAATCCTGCCAACACCGGAATATATTAATCCTACCAACACCTGAATACATTAATCCTGCCAACACCTGAATAAATTAATCCTGCCAACACCTGAAAATATTAATCCTGTCAGCACCTGAATATATTAGTCCTACCAACACCTGAATATATTAATCCTGCCAACACCTGAATATATTAATCCTGCCAACACCTGTCCAGAGTACGCAGCTGTATGGAGGGTTTATGAAGGATGAACTTAATTCCTTCACTGTATTTTTAAAGATGATTTTAGTTATTTTTTTAACAGGACGATTTTATCCAGCTTAGATGAGATTTAGAGATGGCGGAATTAGAGGCTGGTTAAGGAAACTCCCTACCACCTCATCCTTAGCGACTTATTTTCGGATATGGATGGGTAGTATCCTTCTGTATGATATTTGTGGACAGAATGGCGATACAGGAAGGATTTACCTAACACAGAGAGGATAATAAAGTGTAATAAGGAAAATAAATCGCTTACGAAATGGGTTTAGGAGCTTAATTAACCGATGAGAATACGATCCATACTCCTCATTAACCCCTTCGCTAAGAGTTCGGTATCCTAAACTGAAAAAATAGCCTGATATGAGCAAAACTAAAAAAAAATCTCAGTTGACGGGATTGGTGGAATTTCCTTCTATCTATTCTAAGCAAATATCGACATGGTGGTAGAAGGAATATAAGAGGTAATGGCACTGATGAGGTTAAAACAAGGGGGAAATATGAACAATGAAATAAATGGGTAAAAACACAAGGAAGGTAAAGGTTTTAAAAGAAGGAGGAGAAAGAGGACATAGAAAAACGGAACGAATGAAGAAGAAATAAAGATGTAAATGAGGGGAAAGGGAAGGAAGGAGGAAGGGAGGAAGAGACGAAGGAAGGAAGGAAGGAAGGATGGAAGGAAGGAAGGATGGAAGGAGGGAAGGAAGGAAGCATGCAAACAAGCAAGGAAAGAGAAGAGTTGAAACAAGAGTAGGGATAGAAATGGAGAAAGATGAAAAAGAAAAAAGGAAGGAAAGGAAGTCAACCTGAAGGAGAGAGGAGAGAAAAGAAGGACAGAGGATAAGGGAAGGGAGGAAGAAGGAAGGAGAGATAAACAAGCAAGGAATAAAGGAGAGGAGGGAGTAAGGGAAAAGAAGAAAGAGATAAAGGAGGGAGATACAAAGAAATGAAGGAGAGAGGTGGTAGGAAGGAAGGAAGGAAATAAGAAAGGAAGGAGGGATGGAAGATGAGAGGAGGTAAAAGGAGGAGAAAAGAGGGAGGGGGAAGGGACAAGGAAGGATGGAGAAGAAAGAAGAGAGATTAAGGGCAGGGAAATGAAAGAAGGAAGGAGGGAAGGAAGGAAGGACAGTGATGAAAGTGGGGGGAGGGGAGGAAGAAGAAAGGAGGGAAGGAAGCAAGAGGTGATGTGAAAGAGGGAAGGAAGGAAAGAAGGGAATACAGAGATAGATGGAAAAAATGGGAGGGGGGAAGAGAGTTGGGAAGGAAATGAATTAGGGAGAGAAACGATGACAAGATGAGAGAGAGAGAGAGAGAGAGAGAGAGAGAGAGAGAGAGAGAGAGAGAGAGGGAGGGAGGGGGTTGGCCTACGTAGAAAAACAAACAAACAGGCATTACGGTGTTTTTTAGGTCAAGGCAGTTAACACAAAGACTTACTAATGACTCAAGTTAACCCCTTCAGCCCGTTGACATACTTAATTCCTCCTTACTGCAGACGATTTCACTCAGCTTAGGCGGGAGGTTTAGAAAAGAGTTAGAGTTTTTATTACCTGTTATCTTTAGTATTTGAGGTGAGTCTTAAGTTCAATAAAGTTGTTTGTAATTATGAAATACAGTAATTACTAAACTTAACATACCGAAGGGAGTTGAGAGAGAGAGAGAGAGAGAGAGAGAGAGAGAGAGAGAGAGAGAGAGAGAGAGGGGGGGGGGGAGGAAGGAAGGGAGGAGGGAGAAGGAAGGAAGGAAGAACGACCAATATATCACGGCTACACGCATGGATATCGGAGGAGGAGGAGGAGGAGGAGGTGAAAAATTCCAGAAAAAAGAAATGAGGAAGAAGGAAGGAGAAGAAGGATGAAAAGTGAGAAAGAAGGAAGAGTAGAAGGAGGAGGAGAAGGAGGAGGAGAAAGATGGAACTGAGGAATGTAGAAATGGGAGGAAGGTAAGAGACTGGGGTGAGGAAAGAGGTAGGAAAATAGCTGAGAGAGAGAGAGAGAGAGAGTCACCATACTGCAGATTATTATGGTTGCGAAGATAATCAGTTAGTAAACAGGAGAGTAAGAAGAAAAATATAAATGGGAAGCAAAGGAAATAACCAAAGTGACAGAAAAGCAGCTATGTAATAGTAAATAGTAATGTCTATAGTATTGTTGTATTAGTAGTAGTAGTAGTGGCAGTAGTAGTAGTAGCGGCATTAGCAGTAATGGTAGCAACTGTAGTAGTAGTAATAATAATAGTAGTAGTGAGAGACTGGCTGTATAGTGGTAAAGAATATGGTAGAAATAGTGGCAAATTACTATAGTAGTAATAGTAGTAATACTAATATAAGTAATTAGAAGTAGTAAAATGGTGGCTGTATAGTGGTAGGGAATATGGTGGAAATAGTAGCAGATTACTGTAGTAGTAGTAGTAGTAGTAGTAGTAGTAGTAGTTGAAAAGAATGGCTAACTTGTGGAAGAAAAATATCACCAGAAAAATTTTGGTAAAGAACAGTGGTAGATTATTGAAAGAAAATAGTGGTCTGAGTAGCAGTAGCAAAAGTATGGTAGCAGATTGCCGTGGTGATGGTAATAGGACTGCAGTATAGGTCTAGTAGTCCAAAAGTGGTAGCAAATAGTGGTAGCAAAGGTATGGTAGTTACGCCGTGGATGTTGAATAGTCGTATCAGAATTGTAGTAGAACATTCACAAAACAGTGGTAGTTGATGTCTGGTCGTAGAGTCATGGTTGCAGGATGCTGGTAGCAAGCATGTGGTATAAAAGAGAGGTGGAAATGGTAGTGGTGTGCTGTGGTAGTAGAATGACACGGTAATAGTTAAAATGTGGTAAATAATATGAGACAGTTAAATTAATGTGAACTATTTTTACAGAACTACCATACAAAAAATACCAGAACACTGTGGTAAAAGGACTGTGGTAGATGACGGTAGTGGACAGAGTAGAGAATTATAAAAATAGTGGTAGTGAATTGTGGTTGCAGAATAGCTATAGCATAAGTGGTAGCAAGATAGTGGTAGAAGAATGGGGGGGGAGAAGGTAGAGAAGTGTGGTATTAAAAGAGTGGTAGTAAACGTGTGGTAGAGAATTGTGGTTGTGATGGTAGGGAACTGCGTAGCATCAAGGGACGTGGCCATCCACTGCAATTGGTATAATTGGTGGTAGTTGTGGTGGAGATGGTGGTGGTTGAGAGCAGGGAGTGGTTGTGGTTGTTGATGCTGTGCGTGCTCATGCGAGAGGGTGGTTATGGTGGTTAAATTATGATGGTTGTAGTGGTTAAAGATGGTAGTTGTGGTTGTGGTAGTTTAATATGGTAACTATGGTTGTGGTAGTTACAGATGGTAATTGTGGTTGTGGTAGTTACAGATGGTAATTGTGGTTGTGGTAGTTTAAGATGATAACTGTGGTTGTGGTAGCTCAAGATGGTAATTATGGTTGTGGTAGTTAAAAGTGGTAATTGTGGTTGTGGTAGTTTAAGATGATAACTGTGGTTGTGGTAGCTCAAGATGGTAATTATGGTTGTGGTAGTTAAAAGTGGTAATTGTGGTTGTCGTAGTTTAAGATGGTAATTGTGGTTGTGGTAGTTTAAGAGGGTAATTGTGGTTGTGGTAGTTAAAGATGGTAATTGTGGTTGTGGTAGTTTTGTGAGCGGTGTTTATAGTGATGATTATTTTTGTGAATAATAGTGATAAATGTGATTGTTAATGGTGGTAGTTGCGATAAGCGTGGCAGTTGTGGTAGCAGTGATGATGGTGGTGGTGGAAGCGATGGTAGAAGTGGTTGTAGTAATAGCTGGAAGAATGGTGGTAGTGGTGAAAGCTGTAGTTTGGGGACGGTAGTAGTGTTTGTGATTGTGGTAGTAACGGAAGTAGCAGTGATGGTCGTTGCGACGGTTGTAGTGGTGGTAGTGGAGGTGATAGTAACAGTCGCAGTGATGGTGGTAGGAGTGGTAGGAGTGTTAATACTGTTGGTAACGTTGGTAGTTGTGATGGTGATGGTGGCTGTAGGGATGGTGGTGGTCGTGGTGGAGGTGGTAGTGAAGGTGGTTGTGGAGGTGGCAGTGATGGTGGTACTGGTAGTGATGATGGTAGTGGTTGTGGCGATGGTGGTAGTTATGATGGTAGTGGTTGTGGCGATGGTGGTAGTAATGATGGTAGTGGTGGTGGCAGTGTTGTGGTACTGATGGTGATAGTGGTCGTATGGATGGTGGTAGTGGTGGTCGATGGTGGCAGCGATTTGTATGGATAGTGGTTGTGGCAGCGGTAGTGATAATGATGGCAACAGTGGTAGTGGTGGTAGTGATAATGGTACCGATGGTAGTGATAGTGGTAGTGGTAATAATGGTAGTGGTAATGATGGTGGTAGTGGTGGTAGTAGTAGTGATAATTATGACTAACGCTGACAATGGTAATAAACTTTGCTAATTATGGTAGTTGTGTTGGTTATGAGTGGTAGTTGTAGTAGTTGACGATGGTGGCTATGGTGGTTATTGAGTGATGATGGTAGCTGTGGTTTTGATGGTGATAGTGGTGACGGTAACTATGGTTGTGATGATAGTG